>NC_031769.1:105600112-105900112 GCF_001522545.3 Parus major
GCACTCTTTCCCTGAAGTTACCTTGTCTCAGGAAATACTCACATGCAACAAAACCAAGGCTTTGTTAAGCCGTCTCAGACCATCTCATCTTTAAGTCCCCCTTGTTTCCATTGTTGTGTCACACAGGAAAATCAAGCCAGAGCAGAGAGTATATAATGACTTCTTCAAATATTTTTAGGCTACTTCAGCTATCCTTTTGCATCCCTCTAAGGAAGAAGTGTGCAACAGTTTAAGTTGGAACCAGGCAAAATGAAGTTACAGTTAAACAGGACATGCAATGCCTTCTCAGAGATGACCTGTAACACTAGATCTACTACATTTCACAGCCTGACCTGCACAAATAAAAACCTGCATTTTCCAGGCATTAAAGGAATCTGATTTCCGCAGTTCTGTTCCTTAACGATAGAGCCCACCCTTTAAGAAATCACACTCCAGTGTCTAATTCATATATCCTGATTTTCTTTCCTGCTGCTGCATGTGAATGTTCCAACACAGAAGAGAGCTAAATAGGAACTGTGTCAATATGATTATAAGATCTTTTTTATTTCTTTGTTTTTGAGAAGACTGGGTTAGAATAGTGGTAAAGGAAAACAACCGTCTTAAATTAATTACTGTCATAATTTGAAAAATGCCCTTCCTTTTCCCAGTAATTAATTTCAGTTCAAGAATTCAAAAATCAGCTGCAGTGAAGTTTAATTCATGTCTGTAAGTGTACAAGAATGGAAAAACATGCAGCTTTTCATAGGCTTCTAGCAATACACAGAACTGCGTGTGTAAATTTCCAAAAAGCAAATTATAAAGGCTCACATAAAAGAGAAGCCAAAAAAACCCCATTGAATTAAGACTCTCCATTTGTTAGTGGTGCAGGAGTGGTATAGTATATATAGTAACAGATATCACTTTCACTTGCTCCATTATAATAGCATATATGAATGGGAAATATTAGGTATCTAGTGAAAATGTTACATGATGCAACTCAACAGCAATTTCATGATGGGACCCTCTTTACAACGGATAACATGGTTTCTGCATTTATATTTTTCAAATTTTCTACCAGTACAAAATCTTGCTACAGTAAATTAAACAGAAAAACAACAGTTTATGAAATATGACCTCCAAAAGACTAATTGCAGAAGAAATATTCATTCCCAGTCCAATAAATCCTTAATTTTAAATGTCAGCTGCAAAACATAAATCCCTTTAATAGATTTTAAACTCTAGTGACGAAGTTATAATTGTAGGGTCCAGCCCACTCAAAATCAGTCCAATGCACTCACTTTGCATTAGCCAGTCTTCTGGGTTTTGGGGTTTTATTTTTTGTTGTTGTATTTTAATCTCATCTCTGATCTTTTAGGAATTTTCCATTGCATTCCTGAGCCTGGTTCTGGATTACTTTTGGCTCAGATTAAATTGAATCTTGTTGCTATTCCTCAATAGACGTCTGGAGTGCAAAGTCTACTTGACCATAACTTTCTGTGTCGTTTACTGCAGGGTAGCATGCCCATAAAGACCCTCAAGTCATGTGAAATAAGAGCCTTGACCTCAAGACACAATAAAATTGGTTAGTTTAGTTGTAGCTCAGAAGGTCACTTTTTCTGGGACTGCCTCTGAGGGCTGTTTTAAACTAATTATTACCCTTGATTTTAACTTATCGTTTGTTAACAAAAGAAACAAAGGAAAAAAATACAACCCCCGGTTATAATTTCAACAGTTTGACTGGCATGTATTTAACATTATGGACGTATGAAAAGAGAAGGTCCCTACCTGAGGAGGAGCTTACAGTGTAAATTAGACAGAGAGCACTGTGAATAATAAAAGCAGGCAGAGGAGAGATTTGTATAAGACTGTGGGAATAGTGGGGAGGTGCATAAGAGAAATATGCAGAGTTGAGAAATATTCTACCAGTTGACACTAATCATGATACTTTTCTTCCTTGTTCTGTTTTCGTGTAAGTATGATAATAGTTTTGTTTTTTCTCTATTTGCTTGCTTGTCACTGAGCTATTCCACTGCAGAAGCTCTCCTTCTGATTTCTTTTTCTGTTTTAGATTCTAGTACAATAGGAAATATAGGTATATCTTTATTCATATTAGCCATGGAAAATAACACCGAAATCCGCCAAAATGTTATATATACTTCCCTAGGCAGATTTTCCACAGCAGTCTACTGAAAAGTATGATTCAGTATTAATAGAAAGCATAAATGAACTTGAAATTCTGGGCTTTTGACACTATAATCTCCAAAAAAACCTCTGACACATCTTTAGAGGTTTGTTTGTTTGTTTTTTGTAATAAGATGTTTCTAAACAAAAATGATGTTTGCTGTCAATTTATTTTTCCTTCTGCCTACTTGCATTAGACATACACAAATATGAAAAGAAAAAAAAAAAAAGCAAGCTGAACAGCTTCTTTCCACTGTGCTTTAACAAAGAGAATGTGATGCTACACAGGCTTTATTCTTTTTAAGTATTGAAAGTAAGATAATATCAGAAATAGGAATATCAAAAAAGGTGATGGATCAACCTGAGAAATTCAACTGCAATCAAACAGGAGGTCCAGATAGTGTTCATCCAAGAGCTCTGAAGGAACTGGAGACCAATGCAAGTGAGCTGCTAACAAAAATATGTAATTTATCATTAAAAACAGCTACCATACCAGAGGACAGGAGAGCGGCCGAGGGTGTACTTCTCTCTTAAAAGGGTGCTAATGATGATCCTGGGAATTATAAACCTGTCTTACTTTAGTATGAGGGAACTATTCAGAGAATCAGTAAAAATAATATGCTCAGGCACACAGATAAGAAGTAAAAACTGCAATGCTTCTGCCTACATTTGCTCAACCCTCCTAGAATGACAGGAAAGAGTTAATTACTAGTCAATAAAGTAGAACCAGAAGATACAACTAATTTAGTGTTTCAAACATCTAATGGTAAGGTTTCTAAAAAGAAAAACACAGCAGATCCAGAATTTCAATCCATCTATGTTGTAAGTACCGAATAAAAGAGGGAAATCAAACCCCAGTGTTTTAGAACTATTAGAGTTTTGTCCTCCGAAAGCACTTTTTAAACATTGTCAGAATACAACAATTTCCTAATGAGCTGGTTATATTAGAGGTGAAGTAACTTACCTATAATTGTAAAAGCAAGCTGTGTCAGAACCAGACTTCAGTTCAAGAGCACCCAAGTTCCAGAGTTGTATTTAGGTGACAAGAGAGCATCCCTTTCTCTAGGTACTGCAGAAGAATCAGTGGTCAGTTGAAGCAGAGAAAGAGGTTAACTCTGAATTGCCCCTGGGAGCAATAGTGGCAATAAAGATGGTTATGTTCAACTTATTCATTATAAAGTTTAGAAAGAAAAGCTTCTGATATAAAGAATGAAAAACTTGTTTTCACTGCAATGGCCACAGACTGCCTTATTTTTAAACCCAGTGCCCATTGTTCTAACAGGAAAATTCATGGGGGTACTTGTCCATTTATTAAGTTAACTGAATTTAGACAAAACTTGAAGAAATTCCAGAGCAAAACAGTGAACTAAGATAAAATGGTGACATGATGGCATGCAAAATTAAACAGACTAATGCCAAGGAGTGTATGCTGGAAAATATTTTCAAGAACTGATGGCTATTAATTAGCACAGGAAAATCTAAGCATCATTTACTGAAAATGCTATCCAGGATATTTCAGGAGCTTAGAAAACACACACAAGCAGAGAAGATATTCAGTATGAACGAAAAGATGGTTAAACAGAAAATATTACTATGCAGTCTCATGAGTAAAAACTGCATTTCCAGATATTCTGTTGTATTTTAGTTGGTGGGATATAAGCAAGACATGGCATACCAAGAAAACATACAGAGAAATGCGGTAAACATGACTAATGAAGCAAGGGAAAGCACCAAGAAGGCAGATTTAAAGGAAGAGAACACTTAATTTAGAAATAGAAAGGGGTAGAAGACTTTTTAAGTTTTAGGACCACATAAAATTCCAGTTGATTCAGAAGAGCTCAGGCGTTCCTGTCTGGTTTCTTGCTTTTTGCAAAAAATATGTGGGAAGCATATTTAATTGAATATATAGATGCTTTTATTTCATTAGAATGTGTAGTTAAATTGTGGGATTTATTGTTTCTGCATAGGATTGAGGAAAAGAGCTTTGGGGCAACGAGAGTGTAAAAATTAGAAAATGAAAACAAAAGGAAGTGAAAAGAGGAGGACTAACTCTTTGTCATGTCCTCCAGTTTCCTGAGACTCTTCAGCTGCCCCTCCACACAAAGAGCACATGGCCAGTGATATGCAGGTTTGGTTGAAAGGGCATCTCAGGTTTCAGAGGAAGACCTGAGAAACAGCCATTCCATGCAACATGGATTTCTCTCTAAAACCACTGCTTTTTCAGGCATAAATCCAAATAGCTGCTGCTACAGGTCTGCCTAGCTCCCACGGCTCCGTCTGAACAGCCTTTTTGGTCTGGGGTAAGGAACAGAATGAGGCAGGAGGAAAGAGTGGCCAAACTTGGAGCCTGACTCCCCTATGAAGCCTAGGACTATGCTGCTTGACATCCTTTCCAGCCCTGCCAGCCTCTCCACAAGCATGCAAACTGTACTCCCCTGAGAGTACAGAAAGCAGTGGGAACTCGATGTGATTCTCCTTGTGGAATTTCTCAGCACTTTTTTCTTCCTTGGGATTTTTCCCGAGAGATCGGAGTATTTAGCCCTTACTTAGCTTTATCAAAGTATTAGACATTTATTTGATTAAGTACAGCATCTGCAGCCACACTAGCTAGAATAAAAATTATAAGGGCTATCAATCCTCATACTTCAGGGCATAAGCTGATCACCAGCTGGGGTCGAAAAGAAATTTCCCTCTGTGGTATAGTATTGCAATTAGGTGCATTAGGAGGGGGTTATGCCTCCCTCAGTAGCCTCAGGCATTGGCCAGTGTGAGAGGCAGAGAGATACCCGGCTAGATGGACCACTGGTTTGCTCCAATATGGCAATTCCTTTGTTCTTAGGGCTGAATGTTTCTGCTGCCGAGCCGCCCTACTTTGTCATAATGTCAAAATCCAGCATTAATTATAATTCTGAAAATGAAGGAATATTCATGAATTATTATGTTGGCAATAACCGCGTGTAATGCAATAAAGACAAAAACAGTGTCTGCTGCAGAGTAAAAGGAAGTTGACAGCTTCAAGCACAAGGTGGTTTCTGTTTCCAGTTACCCTCCAGAACTCCTTGCACCCCAGAGTCAACACCTTTGAGAATAATGAAGTAATTACAATTTTATTTTACCATATTCTGACAACAGATTTGATTCAATAGTGTCTGCAGAGTTCAGACAAAGCAAAACACTCCAACAGTTTGACTATAAAATGCTGATAGTTTTTATGTGCTCAAATTTAATCTCCCAAATGGCATGATGGTCTTCTTGGTCAACTAATTTTAAATGAAATTTTCTTCTGTATTACTCTGCTTCCATCAGTGTTTTGATAGAAATTTTAAAAATTAAAAAATAAAATAAAATAAAGAAAAAAGAGATCAGATAGCTGCTTTATTCTTGTCATGTTCTTTTTCTAGAGCAACTCTCAGAGATGATTGCAAAAGTACATTAAAGGCATGCATTTTCCAAGTTAGTCAGTTGTCAAAGTGATCCTGAAGGTTGACAATCACATTTAAGACAAATATAGAAATCTAAAAGAAATGCTTACAAGCAATTCTGTATTCTGGGCAATGATTTGGTTTGAAAATGCATCCAGTTCAAGGGTTAAATGAAAGCAAAAGCAATCACTTCAACCATGTTTTTGAAGAAAATAAACCAGCTTGATGTAAGCTAAATGAAGGGGGTCTGTGACTTAAAAGGAATGGACAGATAGAGAAAAAGGTCAGAAGATTAAATTTTCCCTAAGGGAAAAGTCATTCTTTGGAATCATTAACCTCCTTCTAGGTCACTACTGAAAAAAACAGCAGGAAATCCTACTGCTCCTGGAAAGATGGGTGCATCGTATACCACCCACTGACCTAGCAACTCTATGGCAAACATAATTGTGCTTACAAATTCTCCTCCAGGCATGCTTGGTTTTACTATGCCCATTTTAAAGCAATATGATCTTTTAGCTGAACTCTGAAGTGTATCTATAAAGACAATATTCCAGGGGCTTGGGATGTTAAAAAGAAGGCTCATTTGCTTGAATATCTTTTTTTTTTTTTTTTTTTTTTTTTTTTTTTTTTAACTGAGAGGAATCTAGATGCAGAGTTTTTGAATTTGAAAGTTGGTCAGTGACATGTTTTAACCATTAACTATTTGTCTTTAGGACTGAAATTAATCATGGTCATTATTGTGATGCATTTTAGTGATTTTCTACACCCTAAAGCACATTGCTGGGATCAACTATATGTTTCAAAGTATCTTTTTGTCTCAAAGAACCTGCATCAGAATGTGTTTTCAAGGTTTCACTGTCTGCTTATTCTGCCAGTTCCTAGAGAAGTCAGAGACTAAACAGTACACCAAAGAGGAGAATTGGGGTCTCATATAAGTCTTCTAGAAGGCATTTGGAAGATGTTCTGTAGCATTTATCAGACAATACACAGATGAACAGTCTGACCAGTATCAATGGAAACATGTCTTTTGTCATGATCAAGCCCCAGAATAAGCAAGGGAAACTACCTCTGGTCAATTTCTACCACAATACCATGTGGAAACATCTTCATTGAAAAGTCATCTCTCTTACTTCCCCTCTTGTAACAGAAATAGAGCTCTTAATCAACATAAATGCAAATTCATATTTGCTTTTGATGGAAGCTCCAAATCCATCAAGAATTGGCAAGGCAGGGGGATGTCTGTAGCTCTGCAAAGTCCCTTGTCTACTTAGAGACTATACACAAAGCCTGTATTGTACTTTGGAGTCAAGGACTTAATCTTAAGAATGTGTATTACTGGAAAATATTCTGCCGACTGTCTTAAAATCTTTTGTCTCTGTTTTTTTCCTGACAGAAAGGTGTCTTCAAAAAATAATTTTAATATGGAGAAAAGACTTTGGCAACTTAGAAGGATATTACACTGAAAAACTGAAAATTTTGGATCATCTACAAAGATCTCTACAATCTCAGGCCTGCTGGATGAACACTGAGCAATACTTTTCCTTAATTTGATGTTGTCTTTTTCCATTCCATTTACATATATGAAGTGAAAAAAGAAAAATACACAGAAACAATCACAACCAATTGACTGTCCTGGAAGCAGAAGGTGTCTTGATTAGCTTAAATTTATGAAATTGTGCATTTCATAAAATGCTACTTTTCACATGTAAGCAATATCTTTGAAGATTTCAGAAGACAATGACATTACCCCTGGAGAATAAAGGCATTGAAAGAAGTAGCTAAGAGAAAGACAAATAAAGCATAGTCTGTGGAAATTAGCAAAGCCTCAAATAGGACAGAATCACACAGAGTTCACATTCTTCATTAAAACCATGATTTTTACTCATGTTCGCACGACTGAATAGCCAACAAGCAAAAATCTCTTCCTGAATGTTAGCAGCTCAATTACCTAATGTGAACGAGGTACAGGCGTAAGAATTTCCTGATATGTGCATGGCAAGAAAAAGAATCGTATGGCTCACTTGTTTTCTAGCCAAAATGCATTTTTCAGAGGCAGGAAATCAAAAGCACATCACAAACCTTGCGAGGAGACTACACACATTCACTCTGCCGATATTAGTGTCTGTCAGGAGGCTGTCAGGCTCCGGGAGTCACAGCTCCCTAAAGCAGTGCTTCCCCAGTGTCTCCTCCCCAAAAGTGTGGGTTTGGATCATACTTTGCTACGAAATAGGGAGGAAATATCAGTGTTACAGCTGCTTAGACAACTCCCCAAATTCAATACAAACGGTGCTCTGAAACAAAGCGACCAAGGAATATTGCAGCAGAGCCCTAAGCTGAGCAGCAAGATGCAAGATTTATTATGACACAGTGCAGGGGATATCTGAAATGAAAGTCAAAGCATTAACGTGTCTTTGCCTCCTCTCCCTCTCCCTGTCTTCTTTTTTCTTTGTGATTCACACACACACATAGATATATATATAAATATATGTATAATTGCTTATTTTCTCAAGTGCCATGGCATATAAAATTATTGCAAATTTTAGGAGGTGAGAATTTCCTGAGATCTTTTCTACTTGTTTTTCCTGTGTTTCAGCGTTCTCTACCCACAGGACACTGAAATGCTGAAATTTCAGCAGTTCATATGTTTGCCTGCCCACCTCTTTAATAAAAGGGTTGTGTTTCTTTTCTGTCAACACCTATTCTTTAGCACACATCTCTGTTATCATCCAGGAAAATGTTGGCATAGCCTTTTGGGGGGGTTTGTTGTTTTTTTTCTTCTTTTGAATTCACTTCTATGGCTGGACTTTTCCTTTTAAGTCCCCTTAATTTCTGTCATCAGCTTCAACCCCAAAGTTCTCACTTTCGCAAGACAATAAGCTATTTTCACACATGTAAAAAGCTCTGTAAAGTGGAATCACAGATGTCACATTTACATGTTTATGTTTTCTGTTTCTTTTTTTTTTTTTTCCCGTCTGCCGCTCAGTTCAGCTCTCCAAGTCCAAGATATTTCAGTGGAGCTGAGAGACTCTCTCAGTTCTTCTGCCCAGAGATCTAGCTTTACATAATAAGCAGGTATCTCAAGCTACGTGGCAGCTTCGGTTCCAAGGATAAAAGGAACTGCTGTAAAATCCAACAATGACCCCGTGCACAAACACTCACAGGCTCTCACACACGTGACCCGTAAACCAGTGCAGTTAATTTTCCATACGGTCCTGTCCCTTTCTGTGTGGAAAATAAAAAAAAAGAAGAAAGAAAGAAGAAAAAAAAAATGCTGTGAAAGGTGAGTTTTTGAAGAAGAAATTCCTCTGAGGCTCCTCTTGCTGAGATTCCCTGCTAGGATTGCAGTGGGCAAGAGAAGACCTGCTTTTGGCTCAGTGCAGAAGAGGCCGTGGGATCTGCCCCCAAATCTGGCAGCTCAGTGGGATGCCGTGACCTCTCACCCTGGCGCCTTGGCAGCTCAGCCCCATTGTTCCCAGGGGCAGGGGGCTGGCGAAGCCAGGAGGGGGGTGAATATCACCACAACTTTTGTGGCTCTGGGAAAGGAGATCATCTCCATGTGAAGACCTGGAAGATGTGAGCTGGCCCATATTTACTGGTAGCATTCAAGAGTTCCAAGGTGCTCAGATAATATAAAAAAACCATGAAAGTAAAAAAATGGACTCGTTGGAAGTGACACGTACAAATTTAATTTGTCTCCTCCAAGCATTCTTGCTCATGTGCATGAGCTCCTGATATTCTCCCTTCAGCTGAGTGAAGCATAGAGGCCATGAGTGAATCATTCTACCCTGAGCACCCTTTACTTTCTCCACGCTAATCTGCAACTACCTGCTTCTCAGATTTTTCAAAGGCTTCTAATTTGGCCAGATCGGGGTCTTTTTTCACAAGAACAAAAAAAAGCTCATTGCTGTCACCAAAAGTGACACCCTCCTCATACATCTCCCTCCCCCTCCTGCACATCCAATTATCAAGTCTCTTTTCCAATGTATGAGATCTCTAGAGCTTCTCAATGAAGGGCTTGTAATAATTCTTTTAACATGGCAAAACACCACATTATTCCCTAAACATTAATGTTGCATGAATGCGAGACTTCTTTTCCCCATGAAATTTCCTTTTTGATTTTACAAAACAGAAAGTGCAATTTAAAACAATGCTAATGGAGCTCATATCTTCCATGATCTAAAATTATTTTGCGTGGTGCCAATAACTAGCTTGCTAAAAATGCTTGTCTGGGGAACCAACCTGACCTTGAACAAGGGCACTCAAGCTCTTTCTTTCATGACAGTGTCCTTCTGAGCACCCAGTAAAATATCACATGGTGTTTGGCCATTTGTATACTGAAAGACCAGAGTTTCACATTCTAGATCTGCTTAACATCCTCAAACACTTGTCTCCAGCTAAATTCCCACCTATTGGTATGTTTACATCCACCCCGTGGTATCTCTCAGTTGCTGTTCAGGACATGGACCACTTTTTCCCTCTGTGGTGCTTCATTCAAGTACAAGTGTCTGAACTCTTGAACAACCCAAGGAACTGAAGCATTTACTTAAAGGAGAAGGCCATGGCACCTTCAGGAAGGCAGATACAGAAATGACAGAGGAGCTATAGAAGGTTTTATGATTTTGCACCCTCTTGGAGATGTGAAATCAAGGGGTGTCTGGCCAACAAATCAGACAACAAAGAGAGGATTTACTGAGAGACAATATAGATATGCACAATTAACTCCAATAAAATGACATTATCTAAGGAACTATTTTCTTTCTTGTTGAAACCAGCATCTAGCAGTTTCTGTCTATGGAGTTAATATTTAAAGACTAGAGCCGTAATACATTTCAAGACACTTTCTTGATTTCATGGGGTCAGTCCACTATATATTTTCTTGTTTATGTGAGTTGTAAATGATGTATCTGATATATCCACCCTGAAAACTGCATTTTTAACCAGTTTGTGTCATTATTAAATCTTAGCAGTACATTCCATGTTGACATCTCATAAAAACACCTCCAAGCCCAGTTTTCTGCTTGGGTGTCATCACTCAGTGATCATGAGAGCATGAAACCAGATGCTGTTCCAGGTCGGAGTAACTACGGTTTGGCTAAACAAAAAATAAAATGGCTTTTCATGCTTATTGATCCTGATTTTTTTGGCCATTTTTACACTTCATTGCCTATAAGCTCAGTAAGGATATGCTTTGTAAAAGGAACTGAAGTTTCTTTTCTCAGTGGATTAGACATTTCACATTTTAGTGACTCCCACTAACATTTCCATTCCCCCCTCCCAGAAACAGCCCTTTCCATTGACTTTAAAAAAAAAAAAAAAAAGGATTGATCTTTAAGTAATACATATGATATTAGTTTTTCCGTTTTAAAATAATCACATTATTGCAGACATTTTAATAGCTGTAGAGGTTGCTATGTATTAACATGATTCATGGTCCTTGACAGCAGTGTCTCTGAAAATCCCACAGGAATGCAAAATACAAAACTCCACACACGTTCAAATTTTACTGCCTGCAGCTAAAAGAAGGGAAAAAAACTTAAAACTGTTGAAACCCTTCAACTTTAAAAGCATTAATAGATGGTCCCAGGGGATTAAATCTAAATCTTAATGTGTAAAAATCAAGTTAATAACCACAGAGATTAATATGGTTGCATTTGATTATTGTGATAATGCAAACAATTAGTACTGCTAAAGTGAGATATATTAGCCTCCTACTTGCCCCACACACATCTGCAAAGCATTGGAAATAAATGGAAATAAAACATTTTGCTCTGAAAGGTTTTTCTTTTTTCTTTTTGCCTTTGTCTTATTTTCTCTGTAGCTGACTCATTTTTAAACTATAATTGTTACCATTTTATTTTTAAGCCTCTCTTTTTATAAGACTCTCATAAAATTGGTTGCCATAATCATTCATTCCATATTGTCAGCAAATTATGCATTCCTTGCCAATACAAGTAAATAAATAAATCTTCTAGATAAATGACATGACTTTTTTTTTTTCTTTCTTTCTTTTAAGGACAAAAAAATGCCATGGAAATGTATTAGCCTGAGGAAAATAATAACTTCTTCCTAGTCCACTGTTTGTATAATCCAGAATACCCTAGGATGGGAACCAGGCATCTAATCCAATCTATATTATAGGTGGAGTTGGAAGTGCCACCTATACTTACTGCTTGACACTTCCCATTATAAAACCCTTTTTTCAGTTGCAAATAACTGTGCCAGGCTTTTCAGTGTTGGACTAAAATTCCCCTTGCTGGATGAATGCCTCACTTTGATTTATTTGTTGTTCTAAAATTTTAGTGAAAAACAGCTCAGCAATTTCCAAGAACAAGATTATAGAAATTATATTATTTCGCCCACATCAAAAAAAAATAAGTCCTTGCAACCATTCAATTGATTAACTCTAATATACCCATCCCTTGGAGCATGGACATTATATTTGGCATAGGAAAGGATCTGCCTAGTGTCAAGAATGTGAAAACAGACTGACTTTGGCTAAATGCTTAGCCTTTGCTCAAGTTCAGTAGACACTCTTAGGAATTTGGCAGCAACGTCCTCCAAAGTCTCTGTCTGTACCAAGCACACTCCAGTTCCCAAACTGCAGGCTCTGAGCAAAGCATGCCCTTTTACCACTGCTTCTAGATTCTGTTGTTGCATGTGTTTAGGCAAGAGATGCAGGACTGCAGGGATGTGGAGGCAGAAACTTGGGATTAGATGTCAATGATTTAGGAGTGTGGAAGGAAAACTGTCATCCTGGCTTGGCAAGAAGCACGTGTGCAGAAGGAAAGGGAGATCAAGAAAGGGGTCCAGGGGAGAAGCTTGGTGACTTACTGCCTTATGAGATGGTGGAAAATTGAAAGCAGGATGGGGAACAAGTGGATGAGAAATTTGGACTGGATCTGAGGTGGCTAAAAAGTAAGCTGCAAGTGAGAAATCTGGTGAGAAAACCCTGGTGGTGAAGGGAGGAGGTTCTGGGATCAAGGCTGGAGGGTTGGAAAGTGAATAGAATGGGCCACCAGTTGCTTGTATCCAGGAGTTGGGATGATCTCCAATAGTCTGGGGTTATCCCTTATGCACCCAAGAAATCACCCACAAAGTGAATGGCTCATTCCTCTTAAGCGCTGCTGTGCAGGCAGGATAGCTTCAGACACCTTCTGCTACCTTGAGGGGCTGAGATCAGCCCTGCAGGACTGGAGATTTCAGTTCTGCAGCTAAGCCACCAGGATGGCACTTCTGAGGGGTTTCCAAATCGCCTTTTTAGAGAAAGCTATAGGACAGTACATGAGAAACCTTTAAATCTAAGTATGACACAATAAATCTTTCAAAGTGTAGGAACAATTAAAATTATATATGCAGCCCTAACATGCCCTCCCCTTTTTTGTTTTTCTGCAGTATGCCATGGATGAACTTATCTGACAGTTAGGAAAAGCAGCAGAGAAAGATGAACATATGATGTATCGCAAGGCTGGAGAATTAAGAATAAGCATGCAGGAAGAGGAGGGAGGGCTTCCTAGATGATAGATTTGAATGTTGTCCTACACAGAGGGGTCTGTCCTTACCCTTTCCTCATCTGCAACACTGTGGAAACACCAAGACCAGGCTCTTTCATTTATGGCTACTTTCTATGTCTGGAGAGCATTTGATTTGGCATTCCAGCAGTCTCCCTTTACAAGTGCCACTTGTGACTCCATCTGAGCTGTGCACTGACGATACAAGTGGCTGCACAACGCTGAGCTCTCTTACAACCCAGGCTGTTGTGATTTAGCTTGGCCCTCTAGAATTAGTGTGAATTCTGGACTTATTTAAAGTCTTGTTGCCTCAGTTCCCCTTTCAAAAAATGGGAATAACACCAACCTACCTCTTGCATGAGTGTTGTGAAAATGAATGAATTACTATTTATGAAGTACTGTAATGATGAGTGCCCATGAGGAACAGCCCATGAGGAAATTAATTATTCTATCTTTGGAACAGGGTTTGAATAGTGAGCAGTAAATAGGATGTAGGGCCATTACAGTGAATAATGAGAATGAAGAAGATGAATTGCATCCACTCTGTTCAGTGAATTAGGCACGGGCTTGATGAAGAAAACAGGAAATATTGTGGTGGTATGGTAGAAGACCATCACAAGGTGTATGGTAGAAGAAGGTAAGTCTGCCATATAGCAGCTCAGGAATGCTTGGGCCCATGTCACCATCACCCCAAACCCTTCCCAGCTCTGATGATGGACATGTACCACACAGCCTAACATGCCCTGTGAGCTCACTTTCCCTCTCCGATGGTTCCTAACACAGTTTCTGAGTCCAGCCAGCCCCAGCCTCCTCCCGTCTGACTCACAGCTCCAGTTTCCTCGCTTGGCCAGGCCCTGACTCAAAAACTGTTTCAGCTTCCCTCCCTTCATCCACAGCCATTAACCCCAGTTCCTATAATAACAGGAAAAAGCACATTCCTAACACAGAGACACCTTCCTCTGTGAAAATCCTAACACAGCTCAAAACCAAGCGATAGCAGGACTTCAAAAAAGACAGGGAATAAACAGAAAATATACACAAATATATGCAAATATGCAAATCTATATACATTTTCTAGCCTCGGTAGCAGCTATAGGTTTACAATGACATAAGAAACTTTCCAAAATTGATTCAACGTGATTTCAGCCCAGTATTTATTTGGAGTGATAGAGATTAGAAATTACAACTGAAAATAGGATTTCCTCCTAAAATACCTCAGCAATCACAATCACAATATTTGGCAGTCCTTATCCACCTTGCATACTATTGTTAATACTGCCAGGATTAAGAAAGAGAATTCAAATGCCTGTTTCCTGGCCTTGTAGCTGGTAAATATATCTATATGATACTCTATTTTTTTCATGAAATTACCTCAGCAGTAAGAACCAGTCAAAACCAAATCCAAATCTAGCTCATCCTAATTTCAGGTATGGCAAACTTTAAAGAAACCAATGAAAAGAATCTATGAGTACTTTTTAACTTGCAAGCTCAGGTTTGAAAACATATTTTCAGAGTAGTTCCCCGTTTGTTTCATTACCTTTCAAGCCAAATGCCTCTCAAGATAATCTAAGGCAAAGGATAATCCAATATTTGTCATTTTAGGTGCCGAATTTGCATCTTATCTCTGAGTGAGTTTCTTAAATGCAAGATTTTATAAACTTTAAAATTATCTGCAAAGGATTAATGACTATTTTGGATGCTTGGAATTAATGGTTCTACTGTGGTCAGTGAGGGAAAAAAACTTAAAAAAGAAAAGAGAAACATTTAGGAAGGAATGTCTCGTAATGCTGTGCAAGCCCTTCTGTGAAAGGGAAGGCAAACCCGCAGCTTTTGGCTAATGCTGTTGGGTGGGAGAGCCACCAGACCAGCAGCTGCATTCCCCCTGACTGTTTAGAGGAATATGTGAGTTGATGCTAGTGCCATCTTTTATGCAAGATGCTTGAGAAGAAAGACATGAAAGAAGAAAAAGGAAAGGGAAAGACATCCAGCTTCATCACTCCAAACCATTACTTCTGCCTTGGCAAATAAATAACAAGAAGGAAGGAACACAGCAAACCAAGCTGGGGCTCTTTTGTTCGTCCACCTTGACAAAGATGGAGCCAGAAAGAATAATTACCAACCAGCAGCAGGTGTTGCACTTCACATGGAGCAGTGGAGTAGCTGTGAAGTCAGGATCAAAGATCAGAGGGCCTTTAATACTGTGGCACTCTGCTTTCTGGTTGTGCACTGCAAAATCGGTGTTAGGTGGCACACACTGGCTCCATGTAACCAGTGTCACACAAGCAGTGCTCACACCTTCAGCATGTGATTGGGATGTTAGCATTATAGGCTGAACTGCAAATTCATGAACTCTTTTGATCAGTTCTTCCACAGACAGCCCAGACACAGAGTTACCACTATCCCACTTTTACATGACAGCCTGTAGATGTACAACTAAGATGTCATGGTCTGCTCCAAGCAGTACATTTAATCCCCTACCCTTGTGAATAAATAACACTAATGATCTGTCAGACCCATCTGCATTTCATGCATTTCACTCCTGTAACACCATCCCAGCGGGCAGCATGAGCTTCATCTTTTGTCTTGGAGTCTGTGAGGCTGGTCAGAGTCTCATCATTGGGATGAAGGTCCAGGTAGTCCCAAACACTAGAACAGGCAGAAGGGAGCACACATGTTGAAGGGTTTTCTGTCTTACTGCTCATGATGGGGCAAATCTGTTCTGAGAAATTGATCTCAAGTATTGTCACAGCATCTCTTGGACTGATCTACTCAGGAACCACTGTTTTTGGGAGAGGCTGTAGAAACAGACTTCATGGATGACCTCCAGGCTTGATGACCTTTGCTGTGACATATCCTGTCATAACATGCTACCCAAACAAGTCCACTTTGTGACATTAATTTCACTGACTCAGCACCAGAAATGTGTGAGCAAGGACATGAAGGAAGCTAGTCCATCATCAGAGAATCCTGACAGGGTGAAAATCCAGGACTCCTTTGCATCCAGGATGCATGACCTTGGTATCATCTAATCCAGCCAATTCACCAGTATATCGATCTACACATATTATTTACTTGTTCCAGTGCAGCAGTGTGCTGCTTGATATGACTGCTGCTAGTCCCTATTTCATCTCAGTTAAACTCCCATTCTGATTCCTATGCTGCATTGAGGGTTGGAGCCAGAAGGATAAGCTTCTTGAAAATGACAAACATCCGGAATCAGCCATAAAAGTGTGCCCTGGCAGCTAATCATAAAATGGCTTGGGTTGCAAAGAACCTTAAAAATCTACCGCCATAGGCAGGGTGCACTTTCCACTAGACTCAGCTGCTTAAAGCCTCATCCAACCCGGCCTTGAACAGCCCAGGGATGAGGTATCCACAGCTTCTCTGGTCAACCTGTTCCAGTGCCTCATGACCCTCACAGTAAAGAATTTCTCCTTCATATCTCCTCTAAATCTACTTTTTTCAGTGTAAAGCCATTACCTGTTGTTCTGTCATAACATGCCTTTGTGAAAAGTTAGGCAAATTTTCCCTTAGCCACTAGGTATAGGACACAACTGTATCACTGGCATTGGTTTTGTTTTGTTTTTTTCTTTTCTCTCCCCTTCATTGTTCAAAGCTTTAAGGAGTCAGGCCATCATTCCTTTTACACTAAGCTGCCAGGTTGCTAATGTTCCCATGGATGGCTTCCTATATCCTCCAGATGTTTCTAGGAACAATGTGAGCTTGGCAGGGTGACACCAGAGGTAAGTGGGAAATAAATCAGCCAGTGGAATGGGTGACTGAGGTGGCGCCTGGAGCAGCAACTACTGCTCCAACTTGTGGATAAGCACTAGAGCAGGAGAGCTACAAATTCAGCTGGATCTCTGCTGAGCAGGGTCCTGGCTCCTCAGTGGATAAAGGAAGGTGGAGCAGAGTGAAGGTAGGAAGTGCAAGGGTGTGGAAATGAAGCCCGGGAGGAAGCAGGGGAAGAGGTAGTTAGGAGGCGAAGGTGAGGGACTGGGAATATGAAGTTAGTGACGGACAGAGATGAGCAGCAGTGGAGCGAGGGGACAACAGCAGCAGCAGCAGCAGCAGCAGGGGTGCCCTCTCGCCTTGCTGCAGCCCCGTGGTGCCTGCGAGCAGCGACGGGAGGCAAGGTGACCAGCAGCAGGGCCCCGCTGCCGCGCCAGGAGCGCTGAGGCCGCCGCAGCTGCGGGGCAGGCCGCAGGCAGGGGCTGCGCGCCCCGGGCCCCACTGCCTGACGCGGCTTGGTAACCCGGCCCACGGCAGCACGGGCAGCCGGAGAACCCGACACTTCTCTATCATCAGCCTGGATGAAGAGAGAGAAGTGCCTGGGTAACCTGGAAGGTGCTGCCTCTCTCTGTCGGAGAGTGGGGACAATGCAGGAGGTGGCTTTTGCCCTACCTGACAAAGAGGAGGAAAACCAGCTGGGTTCCCAGTCAGGGCTCCAAGCAGGTTTGCTGCCAGAAACCAGGCATCAGGGATTCTGCACTGGGGAATTTTGTCAATGTCTGTGTATTTAGTCAGATTTTCCTGTAATAAAACTACATTCTAGGCACTCTGATTTTGATAACATGGGAACTGGCTCCTAATTTATGTTTCCAGACCTATTTTTCCTGATCCTGAAGGAGCTGCTTCCCCAATATCTTTCATGAATAAACCTTCATTTTGTCTTTCAGCACTTTTTTTTTCCCCCCATAATTTTTAACCATTGTTTCCAGTGCCCTTCTCCCCGGACTGTGCATAGCCACAGTGGCCTGGGTTTGTAATTATGGCAAAAACTTGTCTCATGACTAGGCGATGACTAGAGATAATTCCCCAGAAGAAACACCTACAGAAGAATGCCATTTCTGCACTTTTCCTCTCCTTTTGCTTGGATTCATCAGGCTGCTGCTCATCCATTGCTTATTATTTTTAACCCTTCAGCTGCATCTTTTCTTTTGAAACGAAATAATTCTAACTATTAGAGTCTATTTACAATATTAAAACTGCTGTATTTACCATAATACTCCCTAAAGTCCTAAAGTGACTATAATTCACAAATTATCAGCCTAATTGCTTATCTCTGAGTTTGTCAGTAAAAACAGTATGTGGGTCTGACTCATTCTATATGAACAACAAAAGTATCTGAACCTCTTCCAGAAAAATGGCAGGAGGTGTTGTGTTTCTGTATGATTTTAGATTAAGATGCACCTCCACTGGAGAGGAAATGCAAAGTCCTCCACTCAGCGGGAAAAATTGCTGGAACTCCATCTTTTCTTTTGGGTCAGTTTGCTTCATAGCTTAGTGCCTCAATGGCAAATCTGGATGATGGCTTTTTTTATGGTCAATATTTAAGAACTAGGGATTCAATTCTCAAATATTCATGACATAATTTGTATATAATTAGAATAAGGCTAACATACTTTCACAAAAGCACAACATGCATTTTAATGTTTTTCTCGATTTTCTTTTTCTTTTCTTTTCTTTTCTTTTCTTTTCTTTTCTTTTCTTTTTTTTTCCAGATGTCTGCATTATAGGATAAAAGAGCTAAATGAAAATAACTTATGTACAGTGAAAACTGGACTATGGCATCTTCTGTCACAAGTCATGCATCTCCTCAGGGTGAAAAGCTTTTCACATCACAAGACACTTGTTTGATTGTGACTTACCATTTCCAGGTTAGGGACATACTTGAGTTCCCTGACATGCTACAGACCATTCATCATCTCAACCTGTGCTACTCTTGTTTTTAAGCTAACTTTTTTAGTGCTAGTGAATTTGATTTAGAGACATCAGCAAAGGAGTGACACGGCTTCCTCTAGCATGGGAAGTGCTGTATTTTAGTATGAAAATTGAAATACAAAAAATACGAAAAATATGAAAAACTGAAATTTACTGTGCCCTCACCCCACAGTGCAAACATAGAGGTTTCTACAGTGTGCCAGTTTTTATGAGTCTGTGTCTGTGTGCATGTGGACATGCCAGGCAACCTGGGCCACAGTGTCATGCTTGACTCTGTGAGTCAGCTGATGCATGAGCCGAAGGTGAAAAAAATGCTGTTGCTCCAGTTAGGAAGCAGCAACCATAAGTCACCCTTAGGCATCCTCGTCTGGGGAGAAGGGAGAATGACACCGTAGCCGTGGAACGACCAATTCTCCTTGAGCTGTAAGAGCAGAACAGCTAAGGTGTCCTCTGGGGAATCCTCAACAAATTCAATGGTACTTTCAGCTGGCTTTCGAGTGACTCTGCGTAGCTGCTTAGCTGTAGCTCCTCTGTGGGACTGAGACCAAACTGTGCACGTGTGTGTGGGTGGGGGGGGGTAGTATAGCTTCTATTCACAGCAAAATTAGCAGTTCCAGAAGATAAACAAGGATTAACTTTTCACCTTTTTTTTTTTTAGCTTGGGAAGGAGACAGCTTTACTTTTTTTTTTTTTTTTGGGGCAGGGGGAGGAGGGTGGAAAGAAAACAGTAGCAGAAGGATCCTATCTCTGCTGGCTTTACCTCTACACAGTGCCCACACATACGATTTCAAGCACAATGTAAACACTGGTGTTGTGGGTATACTGCTAAGAGACATAACTCAGATATTCTGAAGCAGTCATTAACACTTTGGACTCTGAGTCAATCCAAAGATCCGCAGAGGAGAAATGTGAATCACAAATATTTTGGTCAGCTTAAGGATGTTTAATGAAAAAGGATATTTTAAATACGGGTATACACCTAACTAGTGCCAGATACTAATTGTAGTATTGCATTTATGACCTCAATCCTAGTAGTAACTATCAAAAAGTCTCCTTCCCATTTTGATGGGGTTCAACAGTGTTGAACCCCAACACCCAAGTGTGCTGAGCCTAGGGCAGCTCAACAGCCTTGAGCCGTGAGCAAGTGAACAAGAGACCAAGGGGATCACCTGGTAAGAGGGAGCCTATTTATGCTGCTGTGTCATAACCATATTGCTGGAACTTGTAGCTCTCTCCTCTTCTCCTTCCAGACAGCAATGCTTCTTGTGCACCAGCTGCCATCTGCGGTATCAAGAGGAGTCACTGGGCTCTCCAATGGTTATACTGATGTTTAGTCTCAGACTGAGTCGAGGATCAGGCCAAGGCTGCTTCAGGGACCCAGGAAGCATAATTTCTGGCTCCCACACAGCCTTCACCTGCAAAGCTCTGAGCAGAGTCCAAAATATATTTTGCATACAAATTAATGAGATACATTTATAGCACCCCTTAGACAGCTTTATTCTGTTAGTGCTTACCTTTATTACTGTGTAACATACTCAGCTCTCATTGTCATAAATTGTGCTCTACTTTTGAAGGGGGAGAATAATTCCATATAAAAGATAAATAAATATGAGGAGCAAAATGTTGTCAATTCCTATGTGGCTACCAAAACAATGGCAAAGTCATCCCATACATAAGTAAAACATCAGTTCCTGACACCTAGTAATTAGAATCTTCCATCCAACTTCACCATGCCCTAAGTCAGCATACTTGGGAACATCCCTGTGCCTCACATGTGCACAAGATAGTAGGGCATGGACCACTGCGCCTTAGGGGTTTCCACAGACTTCAGAGCCTCTGGGAAAGTACTGTTGTGGCCTCGAAATCATCTGTACAAGCTAAGTAAAGTTTTGTCTTCAGCAATATCCAGATGATTCCAAAGATAGGTAGCACTGTTAAAAACAAATGGGTAAAAAAATGGCTTTCCTCTGCACTTGGCCAACTGAACCTGTAAGTTTCTGCTCTGTGATATGAAAGTGTCCACAGTGTTGGCAGGATATTTGCAGCTTATGTGCATTTTCATACGCATGTATTTAGTAGCCAAGGGCCACCGGTTTTCACTGTGCCCAGGCCAGTGAGATGTCACTCTGCCTGTCTTGACTTCAGTTTGTACTGGACTAAGTGATGGCAGAAGCTCTGCTGTGCCGCCTCTCCAGCTCCTTACCCATCTCCACTAAATCACAAGTCACATCCCAGCAGATTAAGGTAAATTTCAATCAACAGCACTTTAAATGAGTAAATTGGACAATGAACTGCAACATCTGAGGGAGGGCGAACACAGGCATTTTGCCACTTCTGAGGTTTCCTCCAGGTGGGGAGAGGGTCAGGGCACCTGGGGGTAACCTTCTTCCTTACCCCAGTGTGATTCACCGGGTCTCGTGAGTCACAGCCATTAGACATCAGGGGAACACATGTGAAGAGGTATTATTCAATGTGAGTGAAGGTTGCAAAATTGGATTCTATTGTAGGAAAGCTTTTAAGTTATATTAGCCTATGTCTGGGAAGCATTAGTAAAAGTTTCACTTTCTCTAAAAAAATACTATTTGGTTTAATTTTTTACAAATACACGGAAAATATGAACCGTGTGGACTTTATGGGAGTTCTCCCAACACACCATTTTTAGCAAAAGCCCCCTCATTTAATGGAATTTTCCCTTTACTTTGAAGCAGTACAAACTGCAGTGGTGGATATGGATGCTGGAGGTGACACACCACTGAAGACCCAGGCCTTTCTGGGCAGTGTCATGGAGACCCCTGCTCTCTGCAGGCAGAGCTGCTGGTGTTTGGCCATTCATAGTGGATAGTATATAATGCTTTGAAATGCCTCATCAATATATTTAGTTTAGTCTTTTATAATAGTCTTGCCATACTCAACACGCGTCTTCAGAAAATTCACCCTCCTTTCCAGTCCTACAAATGTTTAACAATACATGGACAAAATATCACAGAAAATACCCCAGTGTAGGTATTTATATATACACTATTCCACATATCATATGTCTTTTCAGAAAAAAAATGTCATTCTTGGGATATAGGATAGCATTTACAAAAAAAAATTAAATTCTGTACTTCCTTATAGACTCACTATTGTCTACTATTCATAACTAACTGCATTTATGAGTAATGGAATAATTCCTTACATGTGAGGATAAATGTATGGTATTATGGCATAATCAGGTACGATGTATTTCAGCAGAGCTTTGAGTAAGTGAAATGTTGCGATTCAGAGGTTATCTGGAAGATCAAATCCCCAGTCAGAAAGCTATATTGTTGTCTTCATTTTCCTTTCCCAAACCCATGAAGGCTTAATTGGCATCTAGTTTACATTGTGATCATTTAGCTTCTTAGAATTTTCTTTTTTTGTTACAGGGTTTGTTTTTTTTTTGTTGTTTTGGTATTTTTTTTTTTTTAGTTTTTTAATGAGCATTTTCTCAAGGGAATTAATTATTACTTTGAATGGTATATTCATATATTTCTATCAAGAAGTTTTACAAATTACAAAACTAGTGACACAGTGTGCAACCATAAAAATCACAAAGAGTATCTGTAGTTCTTTCTAATCCCATTAATTTTATTTTTTTTTTAATCTGGAGTTTATTCTCCTTTTTTGTTAAATGGCTACATTCTGTCAGTTGCTGCTAATGTTTTGTGTGTATGTGGTTTGACACTGCTACAGGTTTACCAAAGCTGTCCTGTAAGAAGAAATACATGTCACAAAGTTAAATGAGCTCAAAAAAATGAAGTTTCATCACTGCACAGGCATCATTTCTGCAGAAAGAATGCTCACTACAGACTTGATATTTTTCTACTTTGTTTACATTTTACGCAGAGTTTTTAGAAGCATGATCCATGTGAGGCACTCTGTGGGAAAATGAAGTTTCAGTACCAGTTACCAGATAAGGAGGGGGCTATTTCCCAAGGCCTCAACTTCATATTTAGACAAGCAAACTTCAGTTAGTTCAAGGACCGAGACAACCCCAAAGGTTTCTGCAGTTACTTATCTGCTGACCCTTTAGGAACAAAATATTCCATAGCTGTGTTCCTCCACAGCCAAGTGTAACACAACAGCCATGTGCCTGTCACAAAATAGTTTGATTTTCAGGCATAGGCATCATCATTTGGTGCCCTTCCCAGTCAAGGTTCTGGAACAGGAGTCTTCCAAGCCCAGTGTTTGGTTTGGTTTTGCTTGCAGTAAGCTCTCCATTGAGCTGGTTGGTACAAGGAGGAGCATGGGGATGTGGGTCCTGCCAACAGCCTGGGCTTTCCCATCGAGCTCCTTTCCAACCAGTGAACCTTCCACAGGGAGGCCTGAAAGTCTTCAATTGGCATTAATGAGGAGGACTTTGTTCTCTTCTACTTTCTCTCCTTTCCAGCTGAACTGGCTTGCTAGAATTAAAGTTACCCTCGGTGTTCAAGTTGCAGCTTTCCTAACAAATGAAAACAGCAATTAAGGCTGCCACTTCATTCCTAAGTCACACCATTTTGTCTAATTGCAATATATATAATACATAAGATCATGCTGTGCTGGGGGATATATATGCAATAACCGAACTCAGTGGCATGATTTAGGACAGACTGGCTTTGAATTTCTTTGTGTGAGCAGGTGGTGTTTCCACACTGCCTCAAATATATTCATCGTGACACTATAAGGTCAAACTTACCCCTTCTGAGGGCTTGGTTTTATTACTAGCCTGCAAACTTCAGATGAGGCTCTCTTTCTAGGCTTTCCAGAAGGTATTCCCTGGTTTGCTCTCAGCTTGTCTGTCCAGTGGGTATTTACACAGGTCTTATGTTTTAAGGGACCTCCCAGGGCTACTTTAAGAAAATTGCAATAGGTAAACTAGTTCCTGCTAAGATGTTACTGTCCATCAGCTGAGAGGGGGTAGTCATCAGTGTGCTCCTTGCCCACACCATCTGTCAAAGAAAGTATAAGCTTACACCCTCATATGCCTCATAATGGAAGAAAGGAAAATACAGTGCTCATAATGCCCACTTTAAGAAAGGGGAAAAAGTGTTAGCAGTAACTACATGCCCTATTTTAATACAATCTCAACAGTATGCAATCCTCGAGGAGAAAGGCACTGAGGTAAATGAAAGACGGGACAGACTGCAAGGTGAGTTTGCCAAAGGCTGATTGTGGCAGAGTAACTGGATAGCTTTCTTCTCTGAGATAACAGATTTTCTTGACTAAAGAAATGCAGTAGGTCTCATCTCTATGGACTTGTGAAAAGTAGGTAAAAAGGTGCCACATGGGAAATTATTAGTTAAGCTGAAGAAGATGGGAATTAGTTCAAAAAGTATAACGTGGATAAGAAACTAACTAAAGGGAGATGTCAACTGATTGTGTTGAAAAGGGAGATTCGGTCCTGGAATGAGGTTACCTGTTGCCAGGATGTGGGCTTACAAGGTTACTAGGACCTAGCCTTTATTTGTGAGCTTCATTTTGAAACTGTGGTGCAAAAAGTAGGACTGCTAAAAAAAAAATTGAAATTGCTGGTCAAAAAAATCTGTGAGACATCATAAATGAAGAAAGAACTAGAAGCACCAAAACACACCCAAGGTATGGAATTGTGTACTTGGAGGTCAACATTGCACAAACATTTGCTTTTCAGCTAGAAATGGCATTGCAAAGATTAAGTTCTTGTTGGTCCCGCTGTGGCTGGCCCTAAATTGGCAAAGAGATGGAGATGGTAGCCATAATCCCTACATGGATGATAGTTCCCACAGAAGCATTATAAGGGCCTCCTTCCATGCTCAGTGAGCAGCTCTGGTTGTCCAGGACCTGACTCCTGAGAGAGGAGCACAGAAAGGCTACAAGGCATGAAGGGACACAGGCATGAAGAACCCATCTGGCTAAGGAGCCACAAGAAAGCATGACCTGTGCAGTCAAGTAAAACACGAGTTGAAAGGGAAGCTAACTGTTTCCTGTAAAAACACCAGGCAAGAAAAAATAGGCATTACAGCTAAAGGATGATGTTGTCAGTATGAATGCACACACACACACACACACACACACACATATTTATATGCTGAATAAATCTAGGCTGAATATGGGAAGCAGATTCTTACTATTAAGGACTTGTGTTTCTAAAATATTCTTCTGTCCAAAGTTATAAACCATATTAACTTCTTTTAATAGGGAACCTGGTCAATTTCTGAAATGGAAGTACATGACAATAATTGATTATGATTATCACAGGGGATAAGGGTTATTGACCAAACACATCTTTTCTAGTTATCTGCTCCTGTGAACTGATTTTTTTGGATTAAGATTTTACTGTTCTAAGACTGTTTGACAGACTCAAGAGAGAAATTCTTTTAAAAATACATTGCATTAGTAAATTAAAAAAAAAAGTATTAAAAATATATCCTGTTTTACCTACATGCTTGTTGGTGATGATTTGTTCTTTGCCATCTCCATGTAAAGTTACTTCTGTTAAGGGGATTCTTAGTCTCTTACCTCTGCCTTCAATGCCGCATTAAAAACTGAGGGCCCAAGGGGAATAATGTCATTCTGCTATGAAAAATATACTAAATAAGGATGGAAATATTCATGGAGATAACTCTCCTAAATGCAGATACCATGGAAATATCTCCTTTTAACATTTGTGTCAAATGTTTCAAAGTTGGAGCAGTGCAACTTCATGCCCATTTTTGTCATTTTGAATTATGATATTCGCTCTTTTGCTATATCTGTACTAATCTGTTCCTTCCCAGATTGTCTATGCCAGTTCAGATTCCGACCCCACACATTGTTGAAATGAGCCAACGTCAAGCCAGAGCTTGCACAAGGAAACAAGGTGGGTAGAGACATGTTGAAATTTTAACCTTTCATTGCTGGTACTTCCTCTACTGGGAAAACTAGGTGGGAAAAAATAAGTGGGAAAAATGTTCAAATATGTGATTTCAGCACAGGTGGATTAGATATTTTTATACAACGATGGCAAATTTAGTCCAAAGGTTTTTCACTGTGTGCACTGTCTTCTGCACATTGGTGTGTGCTAATCAGTGATTAGGGAATAAGGTGAGCATGACTGGTAAAAGATAACTGGAGAAAGCTCTTAAAAAATTCAAGGCCCCTTCCCATGTGTGATTTTTCCTAAATGACTTTGGCTTGCTCCTTCCTGAGGTGCATTGTAGGGAAGGGTTTGAAGTTCCCTGAATTTGCATGTCTTTGCTGGTCAAAGTCAGAATTCTTTGTTTCCTGTACATTATGGGAGCACATAAAGAAAAAAAAAACCCTACCCACTCACACACACAAAGTGGGCCTAGGGCACTTAATATTTTATTCTCATGAACAAGCTATAAAAAAAAAAAAAAAAAGAAGAAGAAAAAGAAAAAAAGCCACCCTGTGATGTGAACCAGTCAGTTTGCCAATTTGAGCTGAGGAGCTGGAGTGACGGAGGCAAATTGGTTTCCAGCAGTTGCAGGAGAAACCTCAGGAGACGGCTGGCTCTGCACAAGCAAGCTAAGCTGTGCTTTACAGTTATGGCATTAAAGTCCAAACCTCACAGAAGTGAATGAGCATCTGAGGAAAGCTAATCAGAACTCCAGGTAAAGGACCTTAAATCTGCACTGCACAGACATTGACCCAGACTTTTCTCTGAAGATTTACTAAGTCTTGAATGTCCACAATGTATAGCAGAGTAAAATTCATTATACAGTGGTAAAGGTAATCAGTAGAGCATCTGGTTAAATTGTTCCAGGCAGAAGAGTGAAGGTAAAATACAGAGAAGCATATTAGGATTTTATTTCATATTGCTCTGTGTAGGCTGAACACAACCTAAACTACTTTTCCTTCTTCATTTTTTAATCTTAACTCTTTCAAACCAGTGTACAGTGACCACATCTCTTACAGAATGATACCAGGTGAAATATTAATTCATCACTACTGAAAATACAGAACTACCATTAAATGAGTAAACCTATCACATTTATAAACTATGTGCATAGAAAAATCATTATTTTATCATTTAGTTTGATGGCAAATATTTATTTGAAAGAGCACTATTATTAGCAGCCTGCTTTCAATTAAGAATCTGTTTCTTTATGACTGTTTTTTTAAGACTTAACATCATGGCTGTTACATAAGTCTCATTACATTTTTGGCATAAGCATTCTTAGACCAGATGCAGTAAGGTTTCCTTTGGGTAAATTGTCCTTCTAGTAAAAGACACAATTTTAAAAAAACCCACAAAAAAACATGTTTGGGTTTCATCCCATCTTTCTCACTTTTAGAAAAGACAAAAAAAAGTCAATTTAATAATGAAAAGTAATGGTGATATTTACGAGGATAATACTAATTTGTGCTGTGCGCTTGAGTGGTGGCGTGAGGTGAACATTTGTCTTTTATAACTGAAGCAGAACTATTAAACCTATTTCACACAGGCTGCCAGCCATCCGTCCAGTGGCAATGCCTTTTACTCACAATTAAGCAGGCTGTTTTAAGCTTTGTAATTTGTTTAACTTAAATTAAAAATAAATAAATAAACAAATCAAACTTTTTTTGCTAAAATGAATGTAAGTAGAAGAAATATTTCAGCTTGGGATAATATGTCAGCCTGCTAGAGCTCAAGACAGAGTGCAAAAATTTGGAGAGGCAAGACTGGATGATTTGGAGACCAGTGTGAAAACCCACTGCAGAAACAATCCCCTTCCTGTGCAAGTTGTTGGGGCTTCCTGGTACCTTCCACAACAGGTATGAGGCTCTGCAACTGGAAGGGCAGACAACTAATGAGGTGGGTGAAGGTCCTGCTGGGATAGTGGGGCCTCCTGAAACCACACCACCTGTACCCTGCATCAAGACCTCATCTGTCAACAGGAATGGAAGGGTGCTTATAATAGGAGACTCCCTTCTGATGGGAACAGAGGGCCCTATATGCAGACTGGACCCAATTTGCAGGAAAGCCGGCTGTCTCCCAGGGGCTCAGATAAGGGATGTCACTGGAAAACTCTTGAGTCCAGTAAGGCTCTTTGATTACTGTCTGCTGTTGGTTATTCAAGCTGCCAGTGGTGAAATAACAAAGAGAAGTCTGAGAGCTATCAAAAGAGCCTCCAGGACCCTGGGATGATTGGTAGAAGGATCAGGAGCACATTGATTCTTCCAGTAACAATAAGTATAATTGATATGGATAGGCAGATCCATCAGGTCAATGCATAGCTCCAAGGCTGGAGTCAGTGGAAAAATTTTGGTTTTTTTGACCGTGGAAGGATCTACTCAACTTCTGGTCTATTGATACCTGACAGGACACACTCAGAGGGGAAAAAGAGCTCTGGCACAGGAGCTAGTAGGGCTTGTTGACAGAACTTTAAATTGGCTTGGAAGGGGGAAAGGAATAAAACCAGGCTTGCCAGTGATAAGTGATGGGATGGTGAGACAAAACTTGAGGAATCAAGCACTGATGGTATCCCTTAACCTGCTACACACGGTGTAGGCTACACTGTACCATACCTGAAATGTATTTCTATACTAATGACCCAGTATGAGGAGCAAACAAGAGGAACTGGAGGCTTTGGCCTTATCCCAGAGAACTGATGTCATTGGCATAAGTGAAACCTGGTGGGATGAGTCCTGTGATTGGAGGAGGTTGGGGAGGGGAGGGGTTGAGGTGGCATTGTATTTAATGAAAGGGATGGACTGTATGGAGCTCACAGCTGACAATGGCACACTTGAGAGCCTCTGGGTAAGAATCAGGGGACAAACAAATAATGTGGGAGTCTGCTATGGACCTCTGAGCCAGGGCCATGGCACAAATTATTCTTTGAGAAACTTAGGTGCACTTCCATGTCAACTGCCCTTGTCCTTGTGGAGGACTTCAACTTGCCAGAAATTAAGTGGGAGCATCAAACAACTGGTACAACCCAGGCCCAAAGATTCCTAAAAGACTTGGATGACAGCTTTATGGACCAGGTGGTAGGGGAGCTGACTCAGAAAGATGCCCTCTTTGATCTGCTTCTTGTCAACAGTGTGGATCTCATGAGTGGAGATTGGAGGCTGTCTTTGCCACAGCAACCACAAAGTGATCAAGTTTAAAATCTCTGCTGGACAATAGGTAAAGTGCCAGCATAAACTCAGCTCCACAAATAAGGAGAGCAGATGTCAGGCTGCTCAGGGAATTAGTAAGTAAGGTCTTATGGGAAAATGTTTTTGCAGGTGCTGGGATCCATCAGTGCTGGTCACTTTTTAAACATCACCTCCTAAGGTGCACAGGAGCAGGCAATTCCCAAATGTCAGAAGTCAAGCAGGTGAAGTAAAAGGCCAGCTTGACTGAACAGGATTCTTCTCTTGGAAATAAGGCTAAAAATGAAAGTATATGCCCAGTGGAAGCAAGGTCAAGTGACATGGGAAGAAGATTCTGTTTACCACTATAGGGAGAAAATTCATCTGGTCAGAGCTCAACTGGAGTTGAAGCTGGATAGAAATGTGGGATACAATAAAAACTTTTTCAAATATACTAATGGTAATAGGCAGTGTAAAAATAACATCAGCCTGCTACAGGATGAGGTTGGTCACATCATAAACAGGAACATGAACAAGGTTGAGATGTTTAACACATTATTTGCCTCTGTCTTCAACACAGATGATAGACCAAGGGGGTCTCTGTGTCCTTAGCTGGAGGACCATGATTGTGAGACTGATCAACTCCTAGTCAAGCCTGAAATGGTGTGGGATCTGCTGGTCCACCAGACAAGACTGAGGGGACACCCCCTTTCAGTCTACAACATCCTTGGGAGGGGAAGAGAAGAGGCAAACACTGATCTCTTTGCTGTGGTGCCCACTGACAGCACTCAAGGGAATGGCCTGAAGTTGTGTCAGGGGAGGTTTAAGTTGAATATTAGGGAAAGTTTTTTTTTGCCCAGAAGGTGCTTGGACACTGGAACAGGCTCCTCAAAGAAGTGGTCACAGCACCAGCCTGGGAGAGTTCAAGAAGTGCTTGGACAATGCTCTCAGGCATCTGATGTGGGGATGATGCTGTGCAGGGCCAGGAGCTGGACTCTATGATCCTCATGTGTGCCTTCCATCTTGACACATTCTGTGATTCTGTGATTTCTGACCCATACATCAGCTCTGCCTTCCTCCCCACTTCTGTACCACCACCACCAACCCCCTCAGGAGGGACACAGTCGCCAGAGGGATGAGAATGCAGAGCCAGACACACTGCTCTTCACACAGTTGAGTAACAGTGAAAAAATTCCCATGCACCTGACCAAGGCAGCTCCCCAGTTGCTCTGCTCCGCCTGGCTTGCACAAACCCTCCACCTGGAGAGGCAGTGGGGGAAGGAGGAAGCAGAAGGAATGAAAGGGACCCAGATAGCCAGGTTAATGCAGAGATTATTATTATCATGACTTTATTGACAGTCTATCATATTTGGATGAAAAATTAAAAGATAATGCCAGTATCATGTTAATGGGAATTTCTATAGTATGTATTACAGGCATGGAAAGGATGCCAGAGCAAATCCTCTTTCAGTGGTGAATTGGATAATCTATTGCATTTTTAAAGGCCATTTGTCCTGAGAGATTATGAATTTATATTGCCTAAGGTTGTATTCCATCATTACAAAAGTGCTAGAATCCTCCTTAAAATTTGTTTTACCTGTAGTAGCACTGGGAATTTTGTCTCCTGCACTACATTTACTAACACTGGCATTTTGACATTTGAGAGTTATCTTTTGGTTTTACATGCCGCAGGAAAAAATTAGAGACACAACTTCTTTTAATAATGCAACTAGTGGTTCTACTTATTCAGTAGCCTCAAGCCACTGACACCTTTCTTTACTTCCTATACAATCATCTTCACGTACAAAGGTCTACTGTTAAATGATTAAATCGGTGATCAAACCATGATCTCTTTAACTTAGCTGAAATTTTTGTCTCAGCCAAAGGGAGATGCTACTTTACACTTTCTCTTAAAAAAAAAGTATATGCTGTATTCCGTTAGTAGAAGGAAATGTAAAGAGAAAGGGTAAATGTAATTACTGTACAGTACTACTGTGCAGCAGTCTAATATTTCAACCTAAAAATGCCTTTTCAGCATAGATTCCCTTTTATTTACAGTCATTCTGAACCACAGCTTGGCAACTAACTCACTATTGTTTTGTGAATTCAATTTTGGAAGAATTTAAGAGCTGATGTAACCTTACCGGCCCGTTTTTCTCTTACATTTCCTTCTCATCTGAGGAATTCTTTGTTGCCAGAAAGCTAGTGGAAAAAAGTACCTTTTGAGCAAATGGAAGAAAATATTGTAAGGAGTGAAGTTTAAGTCTGCTTCAGATTTGTCTGAGAAAGGGCAGAAAGGACATGCCCCCAGGAAGGAACAAGCCCCAGCCATGGTGACTCACCGGTAGAAGTGATTTGCCACCAGGACTGATATTCTTGCATGCTTATCACCAACCAACATTCTCTTCCTCAGCCTGGCTTCAGACAAAGGATCATTTAACATTTCTGTATTAACTCTAAACATTCTCAGTATTTCTGTGTGTGCTGGACCTTGTAAGCCATCTTCTGTAGGATCTGAGGGTGTCTACTGAAAAACAGACAGTGCATAGCCATATTCATCTAGATATGAATGTCCTGGGCCCTAAGTATTTAACAATATATTATTTTAAGTAGCACAGAGGAGGCACTCTGTGTGTTCTTGATTCTGCCAACTCTGCTAAGTTTTATTTTGTGTTTTCTTTCCCCCTGGACATTGGTTATTGGTATGTAGAAAAGTATAGGCAATACATTTCATTTATTTTGTAAAAATACCTATCTTGAGAAGAAAAATTCTAAGATATTCTAATCTATTAAAATCTTAATGAAAAAAATGTGCTTTCAGGGTCTTCTCAGAGACAATATAACAGATTTTCTAGTAGATTCTGACCAACTCCCAAGGATATCTTGCCATTTGAAGCAAACTTTTGTAAGATGAAGCTCTGTATGGATGGGAAGTGGAGAACAAGTCCTTGATTTAAACATGAAAACCATGGTGTGGTCCTCCAGAGGAAGGCTGTGAATGTTCTGACCCCCAGGTGTTGTTTGTAACCCACATCTGACCTACCTGAGAATCAAAACTTGATGCCTTCCATGCAGGCTGGAGAAACAGATGCTCAGTGCTACAGAATTGATCTCCAGCATATGTCCAGTGCATCACCAAAACAATCTTTGATAAAACAATGCTTCATAAGTAGGGCAGGGAAGAATTTGTTTTGGAATTAAAGCATCTGGCCAACACCTCTGCAAATGCCATCTCAGCTTACTCCTGTAAGTGTAGTCGTTGGAGAATGTATTTCCTTGGGGCCTGCACAGGTAACATCTAGTTGTTATCAAGGCTTCAGTGAAGTTTGGGCCCAAACTAGGGACTATGATGGTCTTTTAGCTATTACCTCATACTACTGTAGGTGAAAGAAAAAACAATGCAGAAATACTTCAGGTTATTTTGAATAGGATATGAAACAGATTTATCTAATACAGTAATAAAGAAAGACAAGGAACTACTGGAGATGGTGCAGCAGAGGCTGAAAAGGGGCTCAGGGGTATGGAGCATCTCTTTTATGGGAGGAAACTGGGCCTTTTTATTCTAGAGAAGAGAAGACTGAGGGAAGTTCTCATTAATGCTTGTAAATATATCAAAGGTGGGTGTTAAGACAATGGTGACAGAATGGTGGTATCCAGGGATGGGATGAGGCGAAGTAGCCATAAACTAAAATGCAAGAAGCTTCACCTCAAAATGAATTAGAATTTCTTTATGTTGAGGCTGGCAAAGCACTGGAACAGGCTGCCCATACAGGTTGTGGACTCTCCCTCTCTCCAGACATTCAAAACCCACCTGGATACATTCCTATGCAACCTGCCCTAAGTGACCCTGCCTTGCCAGGGGTTTGAACAAGATGATCTCCAGAGATCTTTTCCAATCCCAGAAATGTGATGATTTTGCAATTCTATAAAGCATGTGACAGAAAGACCATTAGATAGATGTGAAAAAAAATGGCATTCAGACAACCTAAAATTATAACATATCTGTGGCTCTGTTCAGCTCAGCCATTTAAGAAGTAGGGCTTTTCTGAGACCTAAAACATCTTTTAGTATCTAGTTCTGCTTTATTTTTTCATTTATAACATTCTAGGGTCTGCAGAATGTTTTGTGACAATGGATGTATGTGATTTGCAAAATGCTGTGCCTTGGTGAAAAAATGGTGCCTTTATAATGGAATATTTATCAGGACTTGCACAGGATCTCATAGCACTTGTGTTTGATAACATGTTAGAGGTGGGGAGACACATAAAACCCCAGATCCGTGAGATGTTTTAAGTCCTTCTGGCAGTCAGGGAGTGTCAGTGACATGAGCCTGCTTCTCATCCTCTTAACACCAGATGGAAATGCCAGAAATAAACAAATATTTCAGTTCTGTGTAAAAGTCCTTGGGAAAGGCCAGAACAGATAAAACATTGGGGAGGGGGAAGAAGCACAATGGAGAATAAACCAAACAATAAATGTGACCATGTGCACTGTGAACCACCTGACTAAACCAGATGCCTCTGGAGAGGAAACGGCCAAATACCTCTATATCCCCTGGAGCCATCAAAGGAAGCCTGCAATGCAGGGCATCACCATTATCCTCCCAGGTTTAATATCTGATGTGTTTGCATCTGTGCTGGGGGAGCAAGGCAGAATTCCTGTTACAAAAGTAACAATAGTTATAGCTCTCCTACAGTCTATCACTGCACAGGCCAGTATTGGGGCATATGCTGGACTCAGATGTGTCAGGAGAAGGCTTACAATTTTTTTTCCCTTAGTATTGGAAAAAACATTAAAAGGAAGCAAGCTGATACTCTGTATCTGGTGCACCTTGAGAGAAAAGTTTCAGCCTTGTCTGAGAGCCGTTGCTGTTCATAAACAAAGCTGTTGGTTCAATTTCATCCCCTTTCTGGCTCATTGTTATTTTAATAAATTTTATTTGCAATATTATTTTAAGATGGTAGGTCACCCTGTAAATAGCTTTACTGTATTCATGTAAGTTTTCTGTATGAAAAAATTTCTAATAACTCTACCAATGGGTCAATTCATTCCCTACTCACAAAAACTAGCAAAAAAGGACAGGAAACTCCCTCGAGGAATTTTCTACAGACAGTTCCATCAGGAAGGCATTAAGTGTATATTTATCTCTTGCCCGCCCCTGTTCCTCTTGGAACAAGCAAAGCAGTTGGGATCTGGGAACCAGGATATCTCAAGAGATCTGCCAGAGGTCAGGCATTTCTGCCTACAAACCCAGAGCCTGTGTGCTGCCCATACTCCCTGCAGTTGTTTCTTAGTCCTGGCAGCACAGATCCAGAATATAGCCAAAGCATGGAGAGGACTTCACACAATGTATATTTACTTTGGGGTAGATTCTTGATTGTTTCTGGATGAGAATTTCATGAAACATACCATACCTCCTGGCCTGAATATGGAACACACCCTTTTTCCACAAAGTGGACAGCTTCAGACTCAGGACCAGGCAGCGGGGAGCAGACCCTGCAGCCTCTGACGTGGTCAGCTTCACATGGTTTGTGAGGGGTAGGTGACCTAAACATGCAATACCTCTATCAGCTGTCCATAATTGTAAAGAACAAAAATGGGGTATAAATGACACTGTTCTCCTGATATGTTCAATAACATTGATTTGACTGGAAATTAGTCAGGACTTACTCATGTCATTTGTCATTTTCTCTTTGTCAGCACCACTGAATAAATTTGCAAACTGTTGACCCAGTTAAACACTGTATTTCTATGCCTTATATCACTGGGAAGGAGATTTTTTTGAAAGAAGGAGGCTCTGGAGAGGCACAAATTTTCCACAGTGTTTTGCAAACCTGGGGCATATGGAGAAGTCAGTCAAAACAAAATAACAACAGTAAGGTAGTACAGGGGTTTAAAATGTCAAGAGAAGTGGAGAATTAACCTCTCATATGAGTTGTAAATGGTCACTTGAATAAAGAGTACATGATTTGTCCCTTGGTCATCCTAAAGGCTGAGATTCCTCAGGAACCAAGAACATGTTGGATGAAAAGTTGTGTCACTAGAGAAGAAAGGATATGGCAAACGAGTGAGGTATTTTTGTTCTCTTCAAAGGCAGAGTTCTGTTTTCTGGAGGCCAGTCTGTCCCTCATTCAACTTCATTTTCTTTTCTCACAGTAAGAACTTGTCACAAACGACAGGTATCTTATCATCATATGAAATGCAACAGAGAATAAGGAAAAAAAGTTTGGGGATAAATAATTGATTACTTTAGGAAATAGCAACAAGGAGTGTGTTTCTGTAAATACAATATATGTTAGAAAGGAAAAAGGCATTGTTCTGTGAGGACAAGGACAAGAGAGAGATCCCAGCAGAGGGTGCTCTCACTTATCAGAATTTTGCCTGAGGGGAAAGAAATTTCTCCCCATAAGTGTCCACAGGAAAAAAATGTATTTTTGTTAGCTCTGTGATGACTGGTTATATGCTTGTTTAGCAATTCTGGGATTGTCAACCAGGAAATCACCACAGGGGGAGCATTCAGTCTTTCAGAGCAAGGAGGAGCTGGAGGAAATCCTCTTGACACCCAGTCTCTTGCAGTTCAGAAGACAGATGCATCTTGCTGGATGGGGTGAGGGATGAAAATTAGTGAAACAAAGGAAGAACCGAGCTCAGGCAGCAGCACAGCTTCATGGTGAGCACTCTGTGGGCAGACCTGAGTGCCTGGGACACGCTTGGCCATCAGCACCCTGGAATTCAGATTTCAAGCAGGACCCAAGGAGGGCACTTGCTGTGTCTGGTCCAGTACCAGCAATCAGAAATTGAACTATTTCATTTTATCTTGCATCTACAGATGAGCAATACCTGGCAGCCAGCACAGATTCTTCGTATTGAATTTATAGAAAGTAAAGCAATATTTCTTAGCTATGGGGACATGGCAATCACTGGTTTTTGCAATTCCTCTCTCCTAATCTGAATAATTTGTCTGGATGAAAAAGAAAATAAATATACAGTGTGCATTATAATAAAAATACAATAAGAAATATGGAAACAGGCAAATTCACGACTCACAACTTATCTGGATTTTTACTTCAAGAAAAAATGACAGAAATAAATTTACAGAGCACTTTTTAGGGTAGTGCTTAGTGATTAGTCCCATGCTACAGATTAAGAAAATCTTTAGTTTCATCCACTGGATTAAGAAAAACTGGAATATTGAGGGCTTTTTCTTGGAATACAGCAAATTAAATTTGAAAAGCAAAGAGGACACTCTGCTGCCAGAATTAAAAATGCCTACAACAGGGATCTATTCAAGAGGAGACATTGAACTGTTGGGTCTGAATTAACTTGTCCCTTGGTGTGAGAAGGTAAGATCTCTGTCAGGCAGGAAAAGGAAAGATCAGCATCTGACTTTTGTGCCTGTGTGAGCCTTCTGGGACCCCTCCAGTGAGTAACACAGAGCAGAGGAGGAAATGTCTCAGTTCAGGTCCATAGGTGCTGTGTGGTGGGAGGTGGAAATGTCCTGGCATGCCTGATGGGAAGGAGTGGAATGAGTCATCTTGCTAGCAGCAACCTGGATATATTATTTCTCTTTGTTTTTGTAGACATTTATGTTTTGTTTGTTGTTTCCTGATTGTTTTCTGTAGTCAGCCATCAACCTGAAAGCAGCTGTTTTGATCTTGCTGATTCTCATTAGATGAAAGAGAACACATGTGGGCTCTTCACATGGTTAGGATTACTTACCTGAGCTGAAGAAAGAACCTGAATGGCTCAGGCTTGGATTCCCCAAGGAGAGGCTACTTGTCAAATTTAATGATAATGGTACCTTTCAAATTAAGGCTACAGTCAATGAACATTCTCTGTTGTAGCAACTGTTTGCTATGTATGAGCTTTTTGGGGGCAAATACCTTTGACTCATGTCTGCTCTTCGTTAATCCTTTAATATTGGAAATACGAGAGTAGAATTCCTCTTGGTTTTTCTAACCTCTGAAGAATACAAAGCCAAGATCAGAAAATCCCAGTACTGAATTATTTTTTTTCCCCATGACCCTGTTTGCAAAGTGTTTGGTGTCTTCTAATTGCATTTCTCAATTCAAGTATTTGCATTATTGGCTGTAATAATGCTGTATCTGCTGAAAGTATTAAAAATCAATAAGGGACAGTTGACATATAGACCATAAAAAGGTAGAATTTTTCTGGAGTGCAAAAAGAATATGAAAACAGCTGGAATTCTTGCCTTCTCTTTTAGATAAAATAATGACCTAATGATCTATTTATATTTTACACAATTATTGGCTTTTTCATTCTTAGATTAACATTCAAAATCAATTCACATAAGGATGGGACGATGCTGCTAGTGAATGTAGTAAAACATCTTCCAGAGAAAAAAATTATACCTCTCTCTTCTTTGAAAGTCATAGTTAAAGGTGCTGATAGCAAAAGGGTCTTTGGCAAAGTGGAAATCTCAGCTGCAGATGGGAGGTTTATTGCCTTCCTTTGCATTTTATAGCATATTCTGTAAATCAGATGGGGAAAGCAATGGACATTTGCCAAAGCAGAACCCCATTTGTCTAATCACCAAGTATACCCACAAGCTTCACAAGAGAATATATCCGTGAAGCTCTTTTACATGACTGTCTGGAGTGTAAAACAGAAGAAATGAGAGGGAGCACTAGAGTTACTGTAAATGCTTGAGTATTTCTGCAAGTGTACTTTTTTTTATTTTCCCTCAAACTCGTGTACAACACTCATACTGTTAAGACTGTTAAGATTTAATTTTTTTTTTTTTAATTTTTTTTTTCTCCAGACAAAAGAAACATCAAAAGATAATGGTGAAATGGAAAAAGAAAATTGAGAAGATCTTCTTTTAAGATGTCTAACACTCACCTCCCTCTCCCTTCTTTCCCTTGTACCCCAGGAAACCTCACTGAATTTAGTGCTGGATAATTTTACTGGATCTGAAAACAGAACAGATTCTGCTCAGCACAACACATGCAGTGGCAGAAAGGCATCCTCCAAACGCCCTGGACATCCTGAGCTGAAGAGACCTTCTCTAGGGGTGAAACAGTGCTTTGGTCTCGGTGCTAATTCAGCCCCTGTCCTCTCTGCTGTGACTGCCAACAACCGTATCAATTAGTCGTACCAATTGTGATGGTGATTTCTGTGATGCGAACACCTGTCCTCTAGGAACTGGGCGAAGGCGACCAAACAGTTGTCAGATGGTAAGTGTAATGCTAATTGATCCAATCCATAGATCTGTCTCTATATAATGCTTAGTGCCAGAAAGTTACACAGCCAGACATCTGGCAACTAGATGACCGTCTAACTCTCTATCAGTTTGACTTTGGCAGGCAACAAAGTTGGTCTAGTTGTGTATGCTGTGGGCAGCTTAAGAAAGTTAAAGCATTGTTTTGTGCCTGTTGAAGGCCTCTCTCGCTTGCTCTTTATTAAAATTATAATGCTACAGTGACCTCTGGTCAGTACCAACCTGCCTCAGATGTGAACTGATGACCTAGGAGTGAAAGGTTCCTTACCCAGTTAATCCAGTTGTGCTATATCTGCTGAAACACTGAAAAATCATTGAAGTAATGATAAAGCATAGACTGCAAAAAAAAACCTGTTTCATTTCTGCCTTGAGTACACTTTGCTACTTGTCATGATTGTAGAGCAAATGGGGCAGTGATGAAACCTTCTGATTACAAAGGGAATACTGGATTAATATTCATGGTTAGTTTATTAGCAGTTGCACTTGCAGCTTAATGTTCATGAGTCCTTTATTTGGGAGCAAAGCATTCCTTACATTGAGTACAATTAGAGTGCCTACCTATTACATTCAATGCTGCATGTAGAAGGAGTGAGAGCACTGTTAGTAAAATAGAAATATCATCATTTTTGCCATCTATTATTTCTTTCTAGCAGCTTCTGTGAAGCACTAGATGGTAAAAAGAAAGGTAGCTTCTATCCTAAGTTTGAAAGATCAGTAATAGCATACAAATTTGGAGCAGTCTGTATGAAAGACTAATATAACATATTCTTTCATTTTTTTATTTATGATGTTGAAACAGAGTGTGAATTGGTATCAATGAGTTTTGTAAACGTTAAGAAAGAAAAACCGAAGCAAGGATACAGGTTATAGTTTGCACATGGAACATGCATCCTCTGCATTGACCAGGAGCATGAGAAAAAACAGAAATGAAGAAGCAATATTGCAGGGCTACAAACTACACAGAGGGAGGCATTAAGAAAGGAAATAAGGAGTGTAGTCCTGCATGGAGGAAGGCAGGCGTGAAAAACTGGAATTGGTTGTGCTTACAGGTACTAAGAAGAAATGTAACATAGTTTGAGAGGGCTAAACAAGCTAATGTTGGTGACTAGGTTTTGAAGGAGGTTAACTGCATACAGACTGCAGAAAGGAAACAAAGCAAGGGGTGGCAGATAGGAGAGATGTGCTTGTTGAAAAGAGCACATTATCATAAAGAAAGTAATATAATTTCTGGAGAGAGTGACAGAAAGTGCTTTCGAGAAGCTTGAAGCCTAGCAGAAATAAAAGAGGTTTTGGAAAGGGTCTTGTTATAGCATGAACAATAGTAGGGGGCAGCAGAAGGAGGAAAGCAGAGGCAGGAGGAAAACCTAGAATAATTTGCTTTTATCAGTATGTTTTATTTAATGACAATAATTTACCAGAAAGACAGGTACAAAGATCCACAGGAAAAACAGACAAGTACATTTGTGAGCTGTCAGCACTGAGATAAATCTTAAAGACAGGCCAGTCTGAAGGCACACAGTTGTGTATGCACACGCAGAGCACCCAGAGTAGGTGATGGGCCTCCCTGAGACTTTTTCCCCAAATGATCAGCCCTGCATTGCCAGCCCTCCTTAGCATCCACTGTGACCATTTAAAGAGCCAGAGCAAGGGCCAGGGCTGCCCAGGGAGGGAAGGCAGAGTTGACACCCTGCTCCACTCATGGCACCCACTCTCATTTCTGTGCTGTCCCAGTAAATACCAGTTGACTGACACCTTGCCTTCCACAGGCTCTACCAGCTTGAACCATACCCTCAAAACTCAGCCCCCACCACTGGAAATCACTTTTATTAGAGAGAGGATGATCCTCTTTGCTCTTTCTGCAAAACACAGATAATTTGAGGGGAGAAGTGAGTAATCTTTAATGTACTCATCCAAATCAAATATTTGTCTCTGTGGTTTTGGAGGCTATCTCTCCACACCATCTGCTGAATAAGAGCTCAGCAAAGCTCATACTGAAGGATATGAGTAGTCCAGGGAAGGGGATTCCCCCTGGATTTGCAGCTTCACACTTCAGGGGTATTTTTGTTGTGTGTGGCACAAGGCTGTAGTGGAGTCAGCCTGTTCACCATACCAAACAAGAGGAGAAAACAGAGTTTTGTTTGCAGAAGGTTTGAAGGGGAAGAAATCTTTAAATAAGATCTCACAACACTGCTCTGATGCAGGAAGTGGCAGAGATGATCGCCCTGAGTGTATAGCTCTCCAAGCAATCTGACTTCCAAAAGCTCTTACACTGTAAGGAATCAATGACACCGTAATGATTCTGCTCCATCATTGTTAAGTCACATATAGGCATAGTGTCATGAAAATAAGACATATTCAGACATGTTGAGGATAAGTTTTTGTATTTACCTCCAAAATATGAGCAGGAAGCCAAACAACTGCATATCTTTTGCTTACTTGAGTATCAGGGCTGATAGATGGAAACATTCTGCAATCACCCCCACTGAAACTCTTCAGCTTTAGCATCATCAGTTCAGATTATAAGCAAAGTACCAGGAATGGGCTGGGCCAGCTTTTACCTGGGAAACAACTTAGACAGACCTAAACCACTGTAAGGTAAATACTCACAATGCTTTGTGAACCATTCTGCCAAAGCATATTCTGCTTCTGATTTCTTGAGCTATTTGTTACAACACTGTGGCACCTTCTGTGAATGGAAGATATTTACTCCAATTCTCTGACCCCCATCTCCATCTTTCATCTCCTCCAATCCATCCCTCCTACAGCCAAAATGAATTTTTAATGGTGTGAGGTTTTTCTTTTTGTTTGTTTGTTTGTTTGAGGTTGTTTGCTTTTTTGGTGTCCTACCCTGAGTGGAGGGTGTATACTAAAAATGGCAGCCACCACTCTACATCACAGACTGCAATTGTTACAGGCCACTGAAGACCTTTCAGCTGACAATAATTTTTAGTCATTTCATTAGCCATTCAGGCTCAACTTCAGCCAATGACTTGGACATGACAGGTTTTGCAATATCACATGAAATTCTGGAACCATCTAGTCCCAGATGTTTTGGAGGTGGTTTTTTCAACACAGAAATTAAAAATGTTGGCCTTTCTCCCTCTTTGGGATGTATAAAGAACAGTTGGTACATTTTTCTTGAAATTTTGAAATAGTGTTGCAATAGAATAAGTAATAATCTCAGAAGTATTTGGTATCATCCAATTCTCTCCATTTTCTTTTTTACTTATAGAAGTGCAAAGCCTTTCTCTCTTCAGTGTGACTGAAGCTTAAACTTTGTTCAATATTTACAAATTGCATTGTTAATCCATGCTCAATTTAATTTTAATGAACTTTCTATGTTCCTTCTGTCTTCACAGAGGTCAAGTGTTGTAGCTCTAGAAGTAGTCACGTTGTAAGTCATATCATTAGTGAGATTAATTAGCCTGGAACACAGTGATAATTGTCACCTGCATTTTGCAGAGAGCCCTGGGGAAGCCCTCCTCAGAAAGAATGCTTCTGTTTAAGCCCTGGGGTCAGTGTCTGAAGCAGACTGGACTCATAATACCTCAGGGAGGGTGGAAGGCCATGTTGTCCAGCAATCCTGGATGGCCATGTGTTTTTGTTTCACTACCAAGTCCACCATGGCAAGAGCAACTCTTTTCAGGTTCATCTGGATAGCAGTGATAAACTCTGCATGTGAAGTGAACACAAAACCATTTCAGGAGTAAGTGAATGGGCAATCATTTATGGACTACATTGAGTTCTATAAGCACCTCAGGAATGTTTAAGCACTTCATAGCTGGTCTTGTCATCACAGTCACAGCAAGATTAGTGTGTTTGCTTCTTTTTCCATGGACTGAGTTTTCTTTCTCAGCTGAGAGCTGCTCCAGTGTCCTTTTGCCAGGTCTGGAAGCAGCCTGCAGGAGCAGGTTGACTCACTTTCCCTCGGTCCCTTGGGAACGGGAGTCTCACTGCACAGTGGCAAGGGGTGAAGAAAGGGCCACTGTCTCTAAGAGCAGATGGGGGGAATGTTTTAGGAAGGGGCATAACAACAGGACAAAGCTACTTACCTGCACATCCCAGAATAGACCTCATTCTCTCATTTTATTTCACTGTCTCTTCAAAAGCTGCAGGAAACAGCTTGGTTTTCTTCTTGACTCTCAGCTGTGTTTGGTGCAGCTCTGACTCAGGGCTTCCTAGGCAGGGCTCCTTCCTTTCTGCTGGGAAGATAGACCAGCGCCTGTCACTGCACACAGCGGTGTCCCAGACTCCAAAAGGTCTATTCATCTTGTGACATTAAGTTTCAACTACCAAGGTCACGTCTACATAACAGCTTAATTTTATTTTTTTTTATTTTTTTTTTTTTAATTTCCCAGTGTTCCTAATTCTGGCTTAGCTCCACCAGCACTAGCAACATGAGGATCCCAGAGGTAAACCAGTTGCCAGCATAACTAATACCACATAATTTCATCCCACTCATAGCAGTTTAATCAATACAGCATTAAAAATTCTGGCAGCAGCCAGGATGCAGTAGGGCTCCCCATATTACTTATCTTGATGGAGTCGAACTTGCAGAGAGCAAGAAATCTTCAGAGGGTCCTCTAAAGATAAACGAGGCCTGAGGGATTGCACTGGTTTGGCTGAGGGAGTGAGAGCTGGTTTGTAGGGGTCTTCTCGTACTGAGTGTGATGTGTATCAACCCAGCTTTGGCAGGGAGGACAGGGAGATCACAGTCATAACCCTGTCACAGAGTGGGTAGGATTAGTAATGTGCCATGTTCATGTTCCTTTAGCATTGTCTAGAATTTCCAAGCCAGAAAAAAAAGCACTTGTCTCCAAAACACTGAAACTTGACCATCATAGAACTACATCTACTAAGTGATAATAGACTATCTTAAATTCTAATTTAGGCCAAGAGGTTTCAGAAGAAAGAAAAAAACTCAAAAGAAAAAAAGACAAAGGGAAACATTTTGAGTGGAAAAAGGACCCAAACAAACAAATGAAGTGACTCTAGAAAAAGTCCCTGTTGTTTTCTGTGTATCTCAAACTTCCCCAGCCCACAGAGCATGTGTGATGGGCAAGTGAAAGAAGACCATCCCACATGCCAGCTATTCACAATAAAACTCCAACAGCACTTTTTGTCTGAGAGCATTTATGTCCATTTTATTAGTATGAATAAAGGGAGTTCTTTCACATTTAGCTATATCCAGAAGGGCAATAGTCCATAAATCAATACATGGCATGGCTTTGCTTTTCCAGTCCATCAGTATAATTCTTTTGGCTGCCAGTGCTACTCTCAGGAGTCATCTCTTTTCCCATTTATTCAAATTATGTAGCGAGTTGGTGAATTCCAATACCAGCACTGCTGCAGCTTTGTCTAAATTGATTTCCAGGACTAACTCCATTTATCTAAGAACTTTGTTCCAGAAACTGGCTGTTCTATAGCTGTTTCACATCTAAAATATAAGGGTACTTTTGTCAGCACTGAATCTACAACTTTGAACACAGATTGAAGTCAATGAGTATGCACAGATCTTGTAAATGATTTTTCATGTTGGTCCCTACTGTTTCGGTCAGCAGAGTTCTTCTGAGAGGGGGATAACAAATCTATTCCAATCTGTTCATTTCCTCTCTGGCTTTTGGAAACTAGAGTTTGGTTGGAGTTTCTGATCCATACTAGGAGTCTGAATACAAGTAGCCAGGACAATGGGAGCTTACTCAGTGTCCTTTATAGTAAAAGCACTGCTACGCCTCTGTAGGGGAGTAACTAATTATGGTTGATCAGTTCTGGTGAGGACAATGAGAATGCCAACAGAGGAGAGATAATTTATTGTAATAGTCTGTCTAATCCACTTGCTGGCATATTTTATTAATATAGACATTCACTGATCTGTAATTGTGGAGAACATACAACACAAGAATATAAAAATGTAACTATAGCATATCAGAAATGTGTTTTTTTAATGACTGTTTGAGATTACTGCAACTTTAATTATTTTCTTTCAGATTATTTTCTTTCAGATTTTATTAGGATTCTATGCTCTTTAAAAATAGTTGTGTGTATAGCCATGTACCCATTGTTGTTCTACTGTGGTAAGATTTCAGAAGCTAAATTCAGGAATAAGTCACACTGTACAGTAAACTAGCAAATATTTCAAAGAATTATTAAAAACTGGGATCATCATCTTTAATTTTGCTTGTAACTCTAAAACTAATGAAGCTGTGAGAGCTCCGTTACAGAGCATATGATTTTGTGCAGGATCATGCTTGATTTCTCTAGCTTCTTGTACAGTAGGTGTTTGTCTAGTATTGTCATTGCAATTTTTATTGCACTGCATGATGTGTGCAGATGTGCTTCATCAACATCCCATGAGGAAAAGATGCTCTGCTCAGTCTCTTTGCTCCCAGATGACATCTACCTTATAGAATAACTTACTGGGCTACTTCCTCTGGGTTCAGGTAACTATTTAAATTCGCTGGATTTTGGTGTTTTAACAAGGATTTAATTACAAAGGTAAGTGTATGCACCTGCTAAAGCAGTACTAATTATTTGATAATGGGGCAATCTTTCTCAAGACAACCAGGTTTTGTGATGGTAAGCTGCGCTAATGAAGCACACTGAGAGAACAAATCCTTTCTATGTTAAAAGGCTTATTTAAATTAAAGAAACCTGAAATGATTGAGTTGTGGTTTTTTTTGTCATCACAGATATTGACAACAGTGGAGCTAATGTTCATGGAGTACATCCGTTACTGCTGGAGAATGCTTACTTTTGACTTGTGTGACTTCATTAAGTAATATATGGCATCATCTTTTAATGCATTTTTCTGACATTTTTATCTCATCTGTTGCTTTTGAAAGCTGGTTTATATCTAGAGCTATTCAGTTGGAACCAATCAGTAGCATTTCAACAGCACTACTGTATTTCCTCCATCCAGTACATCTGCTGCAGGCCTGTGTAGTATGCACAGGGTCAGTGGAGTGTTTTAGTTTTCGGAAACTCACACCTTATTGTGAGCCCTTTGCCAATTTACAATTGCAGAAGCCAGAAGCTAAACTACAGTGTTACAACTTTATAATCTCAAGCTAATAAAAAAAAGTGGGGGCTCCATAAGCCAGATGGGTTCCAATGCCCCTGTCAAAAGCTATGTTGATCATATACCACTAGGTTTTTTTGTTTCTTAATAACCAAAAACATGTTAGCATTAAAAAAGCAAATGCACTTGACAGCATCAATTCCATTATGGTTCCCAGTCATCTGCTTTATTGGGTTTGAAGGAATTTAGCCAGAGTGCTCTATTTTCACTAGAATGTCATTAAAAACTTTGCAGCTTAGGCAAATGGTAAGCAATTTTGAGGGAAAACATTTTTTAACTCTCATTTTGCAGAAGGGTTCTATTTTTTCATTTATTTCTAAGATATATTTTGCCCATTTTTTTTGTTTGTTCTTCTTCTGCACAAAGAGACGCCACTTTTAAAATCTTCAATGCTTTTCAGCAGTGAAATGAAAAATATTGACATATTACAGATGATGAAACATGGCCAAATTTTATTCCATTTGCTGCTGAATGGTAGCTGTGACTGTGGAACGGACGAAAACAATTCAAAGTTCTAACCCTGAGGCAGACCCCAGATTATTGGAGGCCAAGCAGAAATTTCAGTATTTGGCCCATAAATATCAGAAGCTAAAAAAATGAAACCAATTAATGACACTGCTTAGAAGCTGTGTACAAAATCCACAGACTAACAATTCCATCTCTATTCCTGACTCTTCTTAGAAAATAAGGCCTATACACTAAGTCCTTATTTCTTCATTTGTCTCTTTTTGCCCATCTTAAAAGAAAAAAGTGATAAGAATCTCCCTTCCCCCCACCCCCACCCCAAAATAATAATAAAGTAGACACACAGGGAAGAAAAGGAATTTGTCTTCCTCTGCAATCCAAGCAGCAAAGTGAATATTTTCAGCCAATTCCTCAGTGTCCTAGAGATCGCTGTTATTAATGTAGCTGGGGGTGCATGCTGCTGATAATTACTGTTAGCTGGAATAATTAATAAGAATAATTGCTCGGTATGGTAAGAGAAGGGGAAGCTCTGGGAAGAGGAAGGAATAGACTGGAAGAGTGATAGACTCCCTGAGCGCATTTTTATAGACAGGAAGTTCAGCAGAAAGCATCTTGAGAATAGAAGAATTGTCTGGATGCCAAGGACAAAAGTTAAGACATATAAGGCTTAAATGAGATAGGGGCAGTCTGGAATGCTACAGTAAGATCCTATCATGGATGTGTAAGAGAAATGAACGGTTATAGGTTTTAAAGAGGCATATTAGTGATTGTGAGGCAGTCTAAAATTAGTAGTCTTTATATAGTCTTTATATGTGGTACAGAACCACTTGAGACAGAAGTCAGGCAGAATAGAGAGAAGTGTTGCCTCTGAGAGATTTGCTGTAGTTTATCCCAGCTAGAGAGAGGACAAACTAGTCATTAGAAACAAAATACAGGTGCCAGGGGTGTGGTGAATGACCACAATTTTGGTATAATAAGTTAAATTTCCTGCACGTTTTGCACTTAGGGAATGGCAGATGCAGCTGTCAGCACTGTCAACAGAAGCAGTACTGGCAGCAGGGCTGAATGCAGCCCCCAGGGATGGGGAGGCTGCTTGGTGGTGCAGTTTTTGCCTTCCATACCTCCTGCAAAACTCTTTATTCCATGTGGTGCTGCTGCTGGACCACCATCTTCTCCAGGGATGCATCTAAACACTTCCACTACAAAGAGCCATGCTGCCCCCAGCCCACCCCTAGCTGCCTGCTGATTTCTGCTCCAGCCCAGCCAGCTTAACTCCTCATGCAGACTCCCCAGTCCAGTTTTGAGCTGGACACGAGCTTCCATAGCAGCTTGTTATTGGGCCTGATGGCTGCATGAAGGTAGGCTGAGGAAGGATCGTGTTGAGCTGGAGGTGTTAGGAGGAGAGTACAAGAGAAGCTATCCCCAGAGAAATGGTGCCAAGGTAATAACCCTCTTTGGCCAGAAGAAAGAAACTGCCTTTGAATCAGACAGCATCAGACATGGCCCAGAGTCTTCCATGGGTTGAGGAAGTACTTCCATTTCCCAACCTTCCAACTCAAGAGCTAAGACAATCTTTTTTGTTTTGGTTTTAGTTCTTGTAGACCTTTAAAAACTAGGATTTTCATGGCTCTGGTGTGGTTTGTGTGAAGCTGTATTCTCCTTTCATTAGCTTAAAAGAGCGACTGTTCTCCCTCCACTCCTCTGCTCTTTTCTGATGAGCTTGACACTGTCTGTACACATATCCTATGTAAAACTACCTCCTTACCCACTATGCATTCAATAGGATATACCTGGAGAAATGGAAGTAAATATGGATAGAGGAAATGTAAGTGGATATGGGGTGTCAGAGGCTATCTAGCAATCAGAGCAGTGATAATGTCATAAAGAACAAGAGTACTCAGAGTGATTTTCAGTTTGGTGCCCTGTAGAGATATTACTGTTTGCCAGAGAAAAAGTACAGCACTTAATTCTGTCACAGGAGATAGGAAAAGCTTGAATGGGCAAGGTGTGACTGTGTATGATTTCACCTTCCTAATATAAATCTTTTAGGGAAGAGCAACTGAAACTGAAAAAGATAGATATAGTTAATTACTTCTGTCTGGCACAGGGTAAAATCCCATTACAAAGGCTTCAGTCTGGATCTTGTCTTCCCCCATGACGCATACTACATAAATTAATTAGGGTCACACGACAAGAAGAGATGCCAGCCTAGCAATGCAGAAGAGTGACACGTTATCATTCCCGGAATAATGCTGAAATTGCTGCTGTCGCCATGGGCTTCATCCTGTTCCCATTCCTGTTTTAGTGGCTACTTCAGTCTGAGGTCAGTAGAAATTATTTTAAAGTGGTATTACCCAAGCCTTTCCCCATTCCTAGCAGCCATCCTCCAAAAGAGGATAGAAATTGTTAACAGCTTTTCCTACAGTGAGTGAAGGGAAATGATCGTACAGCACCTGTGTGACTGGCCCTTGGTCCTGGCTGCCACCCCAGTATGAATAAGGGATCTTATGACTGCTGCCAGCTGAGGGAATTCCTTCCTTAACTTAAAAGGATACATTTTCTATGTAGAGTCTCTGACAGACAGAGAAGTCTCAAGAGAGGTAGGAATGAGACTGACATGAAAGAGCCTTTATATGAAGAACTTTCAAACCTGTATCTGTGAGAAACTCCAAGGCTGTTTGTCCCACGAAACACCTGATAATTTATATCAGGCCTATCCCATTTATTTAGGGATGATGTTTTCTTCGTCTGGCCAGGCTTCAGAGAAAGCAGTGTCCTAAGATTTAACTGGTTTGACAGAGCACACAAAACTGCCAGCCAGCTTATTCACATCCCCCAAGCCAACATGACTAGAGCCAGATAGTTTAGCTGATATAGGAGCCTACTATGTGCAATTTTACAAACCTTCATTTTAAGAGATTCACATCTATCCAGAGAAGCCTTTCCCAGGTGCCTGAATGCAATCCCTTGTTCAAGTTCACTTCTGAGGACCCAAGCTGCTACTAACAACCTAACTTCCCTGGTCATTGTGTGTCCTTTGGTGCCACAAAGTGGCTGCAGAACTGTTCAGTTCTCAGGCAGGTGGAAGAAGCCAGGAGAAATTTGTGATAGGATAGTGCTTCCATACCAGTGTCCTTGGGGCAAAGGGGATTCAGCTCTTGTTTTGTCCCCTTTTTCTCAAACAGTTGGAAAAGTGACTTTTCACTCTGCATATACTGGGCAGAAGCTAAGGCAGGCAGCCCCACGCTGAGCACCTGGTGAGGGTGGGCCATTTTCCCACCTCTGAGCAGCAATGCAAAGAATATGGGCAGCTGAAAGAGGGAGGCTAAATAAATAAATATGTAAAGAAGATCAGGTTCTGACCCTTCAAGATACTGAATACTGCCAGGTAAGGACTGAGCACACACAGGTCTCTCTGAAATCAGCAAGAGAAGACAATGGAGGAGCTGCACATCCTCGTGCAATCAGACCCGTACGGCTGTCTTGCATCACCTTTCTTGTTTCATCTGGTTTGGCTACCCTCTTCCTTGGCCCACGCCTGGATCACTTAAATCGCAGACACCTCGAGGTCAAAAGGCACCACGCGCAAAGGCATGCATTATATTAAAGTCAGTAACTGAAAAGATACTCCCCTAAAAGCTCTGGGAGGACCCAAAGCCTGTGCTGCGGGATCCTCCCCTCCCTGCTGCGGTGCCTGTCTCCTGAGTGCAGCCAGAACAGCCGCCCGCGGGTAGCTGTGCACAGGCTGCTGGTGAAGGGGCTCCTGGGGGACGGTGCTCTGCAAGGCCAGCCAAACAAAGCACTTCATCATCTGCTTAACTTTAAGCACCTGACTAGCTCCATTGAGTTCAATACAACCGCTCACATGTCTGAAGTTAAGCACATGCTTAAAAGATTTGTTGGATTAGGGCCCAAAAGATTAGAGCTCTATAAAAGTAGCTGTGATCTTTAAAATGACAAAATGGCTTTCTCAATGGTAAAGAGAAAAATATTAACAACCCTGGAACAATCTGGTAAAATAAAAGCCCTTTAAGCGTTCCACATGTATGTTATGTATCAAGAAGTAAGGAAAAGCTAATAAAAAATTTTAGAGGTTACAGCAAAGAAAAAAAAGTAGGAGAACAAATACGAGGAGATTTTTCTTGTCATCTGCAAGACAGTGGAAATCAGTCAGGGAGAAAGTTAGAATACAATGGCACAGGAAATGAAAATGAAGAAGGTAGTGAAGGCTTTCCTTCACTCCCACCTCCCCCCACCCTCTTTAAATGAGGTATTGACTGACTTCTTCAAACTGAATCTTAAAAAAGGGGACTAAGTTAACTACGGGTCAACCTGTGTCAGGGTCAATAAGGCCAGTGGAGGAAATTACCTAAGGAAACCAAAATCTAGGACGTATCCAGGACCTGGAGGAAATGATGCTAGATGTTAAAAGACATCTGGAAGGAAATCTTTGATTTATTGTCATAATTTGAGTTCTTAGAAAACAAGCAACCAGAGCATAAAATACAGACAGGAGAAACTAAACCCTCAAGCCATCAGCCTGCAACCCTGTGCACAGTGCAAGATATAGTCCAAAGTTTTCCCCATCTGCCACCAAGGCAGGGCTGAAGGCAGGAAAACAGAGTAGTAAGAGCAGGAGAGGCTTCATCTCTAACCTCCTAAACTTGTGAACAGGTTGTGGTGCTCTGTGGTGAAGGGGCATGGCTACTTTGGTGCTCTGGACAGCCCATGATAAAGTGCCACATGACAGTCTGCTACTGAAGCTAAAAGCAGCGGGAGCGCAGAACAGAAGAGAGGAGAAGATAAAAACCCAGCTGAAAAACAATGTCACACTGCAGAGAAGTGTTGAGTGGGGCCCCTGCAGGGACCACTGTGTGGACCTTTAAGGGTTTCATGTTTGCATGATTAACTAAGATGAAGAGGCCAGCTGCAAACTTTAATTTCCTGATGACACAAAGGGCGATGAACAATATGTATATAGGGTTTGAATTTGTAATGGCACTGGGCTATTACATAGCAAAGCCTATTCAGTGTAGACAAAAAAAAAAATGCTGTTCAGGTTTATTGGTGCTTCATAACCTAGCGGTGAGGTTGGTTCCCAGATAATTTTTGCTCATGGACAATCCCAGGGAGACACAAACAAGATAAAACAAAACAAAAAAACCCCAAAACAAACAAAGAAAAGAAGTCCAAGAAAAAACCTCAAAGCCACCACAAAACAACAGAAACCCCACACAGAAAAAAAAAACTACTCACCCCCACCGCAAGCCCCAAACAAATGAAAAAAGAAATAATGAAAAATAATAATCCTAAAATCAGAGGACAGAATGCAATTACCAACAAATATTTCGTTATTATCAGTCCCAGGTAATGATTAAAAATTATAGGTACTTCTCAAAACTGATCAGGAACAGATGCTTGTAATTTAAGAGTAGTAAAGGCTGCTACAAGACAGTTTCCGCATGTTGGTCCAAGGAAAGAAGAGGCAGGATAAATGATTGTATCTGGCAGCTTTACATTTAGCTCATGCTGAAATATATTGGGGCAGATTCTAGACCTACTGTGGTGGTTCAGAGGTGCTGTAATGATGGGTTAGATGTGCCTTTGGAACTGCAGCCTCCAAAGAGCATGTCAGGTTCCAAGTCACTTAACACACTAAATTATTTCTGGTATACAGAAATAGGAACATATTTTAATTTTATGACAAAGCAAGTCTCAGACTAATAACCACCAATGCTGGACACTGTTTGCCTTCTGAATTCTCTCTCCATGTTCTGTTAGCATTCAGTATGGATGAATATATATATTCTAAATAGCAAAGGTAGCATTCTCTGCTATGACTCCATATTCAGAGTCAAAGATTAGGGAGTGTGCTGAGAGAAGTAATATTGGTAAAGGCTATCTCTGCCATATTTTCTGAATTTCACTATATAAACTTCTTTAAAATCCCAAGGAAAAAGAAAACTCCATTTTTGTAAATAACCAGCTTCAGATAATTTAATATTATGTGGGAGATGACAAGAAACAATTAACCTATTTGGAGAAAGTACAGGAATTTATAGGAGCAACATAACTCATGAAGCAATAATTTAAAACTGACCTTCTAATCCATTTCACCAACCCAGAGATAAACACTGTGGAATGTTTCAAATTATAAAAGAGTCTGCCTTGATCTAAGTGGGTTGAAGAGTCAGACTAAAAGCATCTCACATAAATTCAAGCTACAGTTACAAATATTCCTGCTGCAATACTGATACATGAGTAGGAAAGTCCTAGCTGGAAATTTTTAGAAGGAAAATGTTAGTTGATAAAAAACAAACACTTTTGCAGCAGTGTGTTTATTTCAGTGAAATGTTGTTGGGAAAGAATAACTGAAACACTCCATTAAACTTTTTTTGAACGGTGTGTTACTTTTTTATCTATTTTTTTTTTTTATCAAAGGTTTTTTTTTCTTTCCTATGTTATATTTTCCTCTATTTCCTAGAATATTTTCTCTAACAAAATAGCTCAAATCAGAACAGTGCATATCCATTAAGCCAATTTGTCAATCATTGTTTTATATGAAACTTTAGCTCTTCTCATTTTCAGTGTGCACTGGAGCAGAAGTAGCCAATTCCTCCCTGAAGATGGCAAGCCCTGGGTTCCTGAGGTGCCCTGACAGCGTTTGTGTGGTTTCTGCTTGCACTGATGGCATCTTCTGACCTCCTGAGAACTCCTGAGGACTGCGGATGGCTCAATCATGTACCAGTATGGTTTGCTTTTTTCCTACAAAGAAGATCTCGCAGAGACTAACATACCCAACCAAGCTGGACACGTAGTGGTCACTAAACCAGTTGCAATATATGAAACAGAGCAGGTACCTCCCAAATGTTCCTTGAATGGTCCTTGAAACTGTCCATCAGGCCCCTTCTGAAATTAGGCAATGGGTGGGTGTGCTAAATGAGAGACAGAAGCCCATTGTCTACTGAAGCCCATCATAACATTTTAATTGCCACTTAAATCACACTAAACCAAGTGCTGGGATTTGGGGCAGCAATCTTAGACTCTTGACTTATCCTTCTGACCAAATTCTGAAATTAAAAACAAGAACTCTCAGATATTTCCCTGGAAAGTGTTAAGAATAAATAAAAGATACCAAGAAAGAGAGAAAATGCTATCTTTCTGTCACAGGTTAATAATTGGCTGAAGATGTTTGCCTGAGTTGTTGGTAATGATAGCCTCTGGCAGATCAATACAACTGGAATACATGCTGTCTTGAAAGAAAAACTGAAGAAAAACCTTTTCTAGCTCCACCTGCCCCCACCCCCGCAAAAGACTGACCTGATGGCAAGAGGCTGTTAAAGGTGAAGTGCATTCCTTAAGTCTTTTGTTTTTGAGTGGACCAGCCTGAGTACTCCAAGCTTGGTGTTCAAACCCACTCTGTCAGTCTTACTTGGATGTTGCATGTGTCAAACACCCAGATGTTCATGAGGAGTGGAGCAGGGTAGGAAAGGAACACACTCTTACGTGATTTATTTTCCCTGGACCCCTTTGCAGGGCTTTGCCATGGTGTGCTTCCTTTGTTTGGAGGGGTATTCCCTGGCACACGGCTTTCTGCCAAGGCACTTCTGTGTGAAGCTCAGAAGAAAATAGCCCATCAGGTCCTGAGCTCCTATCACTATCAATACTCTCCATATAATGGAAGTGACGGCAAGACTCCTGGAGTAACAGATGCTCCATATGTATACACGAAATTGCATCAAAGAAACTGCACTGCTCTAGCCTTTCCTCACATCCGTGGAGATTGAGCTAATTGACGGGAATGAAAATAGCCGAACTGTGAATGTGAGCCAAGGAAGTGTTGGGGGTCCAAGAAAAACTGCTCTTGGCTTATGTCACTAAACAGCTTAAGTTTCAATTTTGAAAATTACTTCAGTTTTACTTAAATAATTTTGTCTGCCAAGCAGCCAATTTGGGGAACTGATGAATGACAATGTCGCCCCATCTGCACTGAGTGCAATATCCATTTTATATGACCTGTAGCAAAAAAGGGAGGAAAGCATTATATTCCCAGCTTCTCCCTGGCACTCTCTATAAGACTAAATGGGGATAGGGTAGAGAATTAATAAAAGACTAGTTTGCTCACATGGGAGAGGAACAAAGGAAACGAATGCCTTCTGCACTGGAGCTGTGCTGAGTGCATCACTGCACAGTTTCTTTTATCTGCATGCTTTGGGACTGGCACAGCCATGTGAAACATGGTTTTTATTCTATATGGGTCTTATATAAAGCTGAAAAAACAGCTGATGAAGTATGAGAAGCCTCAAGAAACCAGCTGAAACTTCTAACTGAATGTGATCTTGCACAAGCAGGCCAGACAATCCAGCAGCAAGTTATCGCTACACCATCGTGCCAAAACTCCAGGAGCTCAAATTAAAATTAAATTTGTTTAAGCCAAATTTCTCAGATTCTGAAGTTGCTCCTTTCCAGGTACCAGGATAAAGCAAAAGCCAGTCTCAGTGTTTGTAAGTAAAATATAGCTATCCAGCAAGTGAAGTGAATAATATTTACTTAATTTATGGATTACCTGGGCTGGGATAGTGCTGCTAACCTTCCAGTCAACATTATGAGGTTGGTTTTTTTTTCTTTCTATTTTCATTTTTCCTCTTCCTGAAGGCATAAAAATTTCAACATCAGCCCACCACCTAAGAGTCCAGGCAAAGGCTTATAATTCAATGCCTTTCATCCCAATCTCTACGCACAGCCACAGTGTTGGTGTGTGAAACACCAAAGCATTTTTTTTCTTCTAGGTGTGCCATTTTCTAAGCCTTGGTTTTAATTTTTTTATTCTTTTTCTTTTTCATTAGTAGGGTAAGGGTACCAGCATCTTCTCACAAGTTGGTATGATAGGTGTTATGAGATACCTTGAAAATATTTTGGGTTATACCCCCGACATTAAAATTTTAATAGAAAAAAAAAATAAACCTTGTGCTGAGGTTTACAATGCAATAAATCCACCTACTCAAGGTCAGGGAAGACAGCCACCAGTTTTGGGCCAGGGACTATTGAAATGTATTCTTATTATAACTTTATTTGAGTGCAATAAGCAATGAGTGGAGAACTAGCCATTATGAAAAAGCGAACCCCACGTGTAAATCAGATGATCGCATTAAAAAGATTAAAATGTCAATGGCTGCTGAAGTCCGAAAAAGGAGTCTACTGAGACCTATAAAATTAGAACTAAGAGAGGGAGGTGGCCCTTAAACTTTTAACCAGATATTCTAGTGTATGAATGACCACATTAGTTAATTTTTGTCATGACAATCTAATTTTTCTATTGATTATTTGCTTTTATTAGATGAGTCTCCTAAGAGACTAATAAAGTCTGAAGAGGTCCTCTCCCCTCCCCACCCCCTTGCAATGCTCTTTTTGAGAACCAAAGATGGGGCATTAAAAAAGCAGGTGGTGGTCCTGGATTTCACAGTGTCACATGGGAATTATGTTGGTGAGGCAGCCTCACACTGCTACGTCTCAAGGTTCTCACTCAGGCAACTGGGAGTTTTATGAGGAAGGCTGGAGAGAGGACTTCAGGAATTGGCCCCTGGTGAAGAATCTTATACGACATGAGCATTGTGCTGCATGCACAGCCAAGGGCCCGCAGAGAGCTGTCTGAAACAGCAATAGACACAAGGATTTACGACAAGAAGCAGCAATTGCAATATCTGGCGCTAAACATTTAATCTATGGTTACAGTTTTTACTTCGGATCAGAGCTGAAGTCAGCAGAATTAAATCTTCAAGTGTATTTCAGCAGCCCTAAATCCTTCTGATACTGTTAACAGTGGCAGACTTCCAAAATGCATTCTGTTAATAAGACAGTAAAGTATAAAACCGAGTTATCTTCTACAAGAAAAGAAAAAAAAAAAAGAAAAATAAGAAGAAAGATTGTTATAAAGCTGCACTTTGGTATCACAGCCATTTTCTAGCTGAATTTCTTTCCAAATTATTTTTTTAACCCACTGCCCTTGGTGAATAAAAGAAATTCAGTAGGAGAGAAATTTTCCCCCAAAGCTTCAAATTTTCCTCTTATTTTTACAGGTTAGAAGAGGTTAAGAAATCACCAATCAGCTGGTAACATGCAGTACCAATTCTCTGCAGGCCAGCAAAAGGGATTCAGCAGCTGTTACCTTCACTTTTGCACTTAACGTAACTTTTTGTTCACCTGCAGCTAAAGAAGATTTATGCAGAGCACACTGGGAGGTTGCTCAGCTCCCCAAGGCAACTCCATTAGCTTTCCCAGGAGCTATATTAGATGTGTATTAAACCACAGACACACATACACACACACATACACACACACACAAACACACACACGCACAAAATCCCTTCAGCTAATGCACTAGTTCCAGCTTTAAACTGACAAAAGTGAAGATACTCATAGAAAAGGCCCAGATGACATCCTTAAATCTCTGCTTTATGCCTCAAAATTACAGAATATAGGGGAAAATCTTTGCTTCTCTGAGTTTCACTCAAATTCTTCTTTGGTTCATCCAAAGTGGATTGCCAAGTCTATTTGTAGTACCCAAGTGCTCTGCGTGTGTGTGTGTTTTTGTGTGGGAGGGCTTCTAAAAGGCAGATTGAAAAAAAAAAGGAAAGAAACTTTCCTCATTTGCACATAAGTGTTCACTTGAGCCATTAAATTCATGTTGTGCTGAATGAATGGAACTATGGCATACCTTGAGAACACACACCTGAGACTCTGAAGGCTGTATTATGGTCACATTAGCAAACACTCTGGAAGGGAAGCTGTGGGAATCAATGCCCCAGTGCCAGTTGCTGGAGGTCTCCCGCTTGCAGAGGGGCTCAGGAAGCACACATGGAGAAGGAACAGCTGTAACCCTGGCCCCAGTCCACCAGAGTCACAGGGCTGGTGGAAAAGTCCTTGGAAGAGTAAAGTGGGATTAACAACAAATGCTAATCTCACCTCTACTCTGCTAACTGCTAGAATATTTTGCTGTATTCCCTGGGATGATTGTAAAATTTATCAGAATGCACATCCTATTCAGCTTACTGAGGAGCTGAGGAGCTTTGGAATAATTTTATGTGCATTTCAGTTTCTGAAGGACCCCACTCATTCCTTGAAAAAACTGTTCTCAAATACCAGCCATCACTGAGGTGGCTGGCTGTTGTCATCGGCATGATGTCACATTCCTTCAGGCTTCAAGCATATGAATAATCCCAGCATGACTTCTGCTTTCCAACAAGGTAAACCCATGCAGTGGTGTTTTGGGAAAAGAAAAGAAATGGGAAATTTTCTGAATTGCAATTCTCCCGTAGAACAACCACCAAGACCAGTGAAAAGATGCATGCTATGCCAAAAATTGTACTTCAAGTGTCTTATCAAACTTGTAAAAGGTGCAGTGAAAAATTAGAGGTATGGGAGTCCATCCAACCTTATTTCTGCTACCACAGATGGGTGCTTGCATATGATACAGTTTTCAAATAACTGGCCAGGAAATTTTTTTCCCCACCAGCTCTTTCCTTCCCTTAATATGACCCTTCTTGCAAATTTTAGGTCTTCTCCCCAGGGTACAGGAGCACTATATTCAAACTGTATGTATGTGTATTTTGCTCAAACATATTTCAGAAAATGCCTAATTTCTTCTACATTAAAGTTTCCCCTAATATTTCATTTGAAAAAGGTAGCTACATGGAAAATTTCAGTCTACAATGTTAGAGCTTGACAGATATACAAAGAATTCAATATGGAATTTTACAAAGTGAAGTGTTGGCCATTTACCAGCCTTCTAATTTTTCTTAATAGAAACTTGTTTCCTGCAGAGAAATCATCAGATTCATTGCAGTGCCTTATAGATTTTCATACCAAACTTTTGTATACAAAAGCCTTTTGCAATGATGGTGATGGTCAGGTCACACTGCAAAGTCTATTTGGATGCTAACTGAGTGATATCACCCAGATTAGCTCTTGGAGAATTTCTCTGGGTCAGTTATGCTTTCTGCTTGCAGTATTGCCTATTGACTAATGCAGCAGGAAATATGGGGCATGAGAAAGTGCTCCAGGGGAAAGGTAACTTGGGAAGATGTAAATGTCCATTCAGAATAGTTTCTGGCAGCTCTAAGGTAGATTGAGGCAGCGTGGACCAGGGAGCCAGAGACAGTTTGATGATAATCCCTGTTTTTGCTGTGGGCAGCAAGGATCTAGAAAATCTGCTCACTTGTTTGTTTGTAAAGACTTCCTGGCTTAGGACATACCTTCATAAAGGTCAGTGACTAAGTTTCATAAGCTTAGTAGAGGAACATACTCAAGCCTTTACTCAGTTTTCTGCAAGTAATTAAATCTCAGTTTCTTGAATAAAAATCAGAGACATTCTTGCAGTGAGTCTTGTGATTAAATTCTGACCTGGGTTGCTCATTTCTAAGTCATAGTTAATTTAAGTAGAAGCTTTTTGTTTTTTGGTTTTTGGTTTTTTTTGTTTCATTGTTTGGACAGTGAATTTTAAAAGTTTGAAAAAAAAATCTGCCAATATTTTGTCTATTTCTTTTTCAATTTTTTCAGTGAAAAGCTGTCAAAATTACAGGTTTTTAATAGATTTCTCTGATAGAGGTGCAAAAGAGCAATAGTGCAACATCTTGGTAGTTTTATCTATATGATTCTATTTCTGTTCAAATAGCAAAAGATCTGTACTGTAGGGCAACATGCATATGAAAAATAATTTCATATGTGCTTATGAAGAAGGGGAACACAAGTAAGGGAGCCTGGCCAAAAACCCAGAGATGTTTTTCAAAATTTTCTTAGTGCAAAGATTTTAGATCTGTTATCACCAAGACAAAAGGAGCCAATTTCTACAAGAAGCTCTTATTAACAGTTTTCACTATTCACTTCAGCCTTCATCCTTGCAGTGTTTTGTGTTTCAGCATTCCTGCCCTCAGCTTGTTTTTGGAATAGCAGCCCTGAAGACCCTTAAATAGAGCTATGTTTCTGGGCATAGACATAATTCCTCCAGCTGTGGAGGAATAGTAAAACAAAGATAGCATCTTTTCTGTTGCAGCCCTGCAGATCACTGAATGATAACAAGACTGAGGATTTACAGTGGATTCAAGGTGCTTCTCTGCTCTGGAATTCCTTCTGACTCGTCAAAGAGATGACAAACAAGTCCCTCATTCCTGAGGTGTCGCACACAACTTCAAGGAGCATAAATATCCTGTTGTGTTTCCTCTATCAGCAGTTTACTGTGTGGTGTATCTCAGCCATGTATGTGGCATATCATTCACTGCTTCTTTCTCAGACCTCTGGATAAGGTCCAGTTCTCTGGTAAGGAAAGTTCTGGGATGTTCTTCTATGTTCTGATGGACTTCAGATGAAAAGGAGCTCCTTTAATAAACCAAGTGAACCAACTGAATAGAATCTTGTTCTCCAGTACTTGCATTATCCTTCTGATTTTTATTTCCATATGGATTTCTTCAGGTATGGCCCTTTTCTCTTTTTGACAGTCGTACAACTCTCGTGACTTAGTACGGTTTCTCTTCAGCCCTGTCTCAACATTTTCAGTTTTCTGTATGCTACCAATTTTGTACTAAAAGAATCTCAGAGCACTGCTGGTGTTGGAAATGGAAAAATTAAGGTTTTGGCAGTTTTGTGAGGTAGCTGGGTCTTGGTCCCCAGGAAGGTCTCATGATTTAGCACTGTTGAAGAAGCACACTACTGAGAGTTTTCTATTACAGTTATAAGCACGTAGCTAATAGTGCTGACATTTGCATGGTATGTAAAAGCAGAAATCCAAGCCAGAAAAAGATACTGACTTAGAGAGAGTCATAAAATAACACCGGGCCACCTTTCATGGCTGGTATTCTCCTTTGTCTCCACAGGAGACAGTACACAAAGCCTGTCTAAGCCACTGGGGAGAGGCCTGTTGTGTTAACACCACATTGGAAAGCAGTGCTGCTGTGGTGATGCCATGTTCCTGCCTGCAGTGTTCATAGTGTTTGGCTACAGAGGAATGATGAATTTAGGTCTTGAGATACTGCTGGATGCAGAGTGAAATATGTGGGAATTGGCCAGTCCTCAGGGTGGTGGTGAAGGTGGAGGACAAATGTTGACTCACCTTGAATGCAATGTCACCTAAAATCTGCTAGCCAAAACATTGTCTCGTATTGTGCTGTAGATTTTATCATACACTGTTTTCTCTTACACTATAGCTATGCTGCAAGTTTCTGATGAAGATTGAGCCACTAATTTACAATGAAATAAACTTCAGTTTCCAGCTAAAATGTTTCATTTCTCTTTGCAGAGTCTCTTTGCCCTCTGCAAAAAAAAAAAAAAATCACTATTACCAAAATTCGGCTTTCTAAATTAATATCACCACGAAGATCGTTGATAGTTTGTATAATAGGAGCAAAATATGGAACCTAAATGTTTCAAAAAACGCCAACCTATTGAAAGCATTCACTTCTATTAATCACGCAATATAATGGGCTGAATCAAGATGCTGTATTTATTTCACTCCAGAGGAAAGATCACCATAACTCAACTGCATCTTTGCCACTCATGAATTATCAAGTCTTGCTTTGCTTGTGGGATAAATATATCTCCGTTATGTATGCTCTTCTTTCCTCTCTGTGTATCTATATATATTTTTGGTGTCAATTTTTATTTATATGCATATACCTGCAATGCCCACAGTGGAGATTGTTACTTTGCAATAAGTTGAAGCAAATCAATTCGGTCTACAGACACAATTTATTTTCCTACTGCAGCATTCTCCGGTATCATTGTAGGAGATGCCTCCACAGCCTTCACTGTAACTGTTAAAGTGGGCCACATGGCAAAGATGTGAGGGGGTCTAGCATTTGATCAAGCTGACAGGGAGTGTCAGGTTCCTGCTGTTAGCTGCAACGCCAGCATGATGACACGTATTTGATGTCATTTTAATGCAGATTCTGACACAGGCCAATTTATGGTCCAATTTATGTCTTGACTCTCATACCAAGGCCAAGCAAGCTATAAAATGTAATAAGAATTTCTTCAATCAATGTCCAGAGGAAAAACAAATCACTCGGTTACTGACACAATATTGCATCAACACTCTGGTAAAGTTCTCACAAGTGTGTGACATGCCCCTAAGCTACGGTGAACATGTAGAATAAAAGGCTGGGCATGACAACCTCACATCTGAAATGGGACCCCCTCAACTTAAGATCTGTTTCCATGTCAGTTCTTCATCTTTGTGGCTTTCTAGTTTGTTAAGAATAAAATCCTTCTCTCTTTGCTTCCCTTTCCCTCCCCAGCTTCAGCTTTTCCTCCCCACAACTTTTTTTTTTTTTTTTTCCTGTCTTGCACACTGTATCTGTTGTCAAAATCTCGACACAAGGTTATAATGGTCAGATGATGATCTGTCAGTGTGCCTCTTAAAGGCTTGTATATTTTCACTTTCAGATGCTCTCAAATCAGATAGGAACAGCTACCTTCCTCTTCAGGTTTTCATAATCAAGACAATAACCCTACCTCAGCCAGCTGTTAGAAGACATTGTCAATGTCAGATAGGCATGTATAGCACATATTTTTAATTGGATATGGGATACAGAATGATGTTTTTTTCTAAAGTAGTGGTACTGCCTCTATAATGTGGAACAAATGGTTTTGCCCTGTGGACAGCATAAAGGCATGAGAAAATGTATGTGTGGTCTACACTGTATAACTTCATTCCATTATTCCTCTGGTTCTGTACATTTAGGACTGTAAGTATGAGTATTCTTGGTTTTCTGTAAACCAAAACAGCTGACAGGGGACTTATTTTATTTGGTAAGGTCTTTGCCCTGGTAATTTCAGTAAAGTTGCTGTGCAGATGCGGCTGGCTCTTGAAATGGCTGCGAAAATGAAATCAAGGTGAAGGGAAAGTACTCTACGCCCGAACATTTCTCTGCACACATAAAAAAAATTGCCCTCTGAAGCTTGCCCAAGTATAGCACAGGTACCCCTACCCTGCAGTTATGCTGCCAGCAAGATGTCAATGTGTGTGCTGTGCAACAAATGGGCTCTGACCTGGCTGAGAGTAGGGCATTGGGTGTCATGTGGGTTGTCCTGTTGAATTTCAGAACCTTTGTGAGGCAGGGGCTGGGGCTCATCCTTAGCTGGTAGAGGAGCTGCAAGACCCCAAACAACATTTGCTGCCACTGTGGTCCTGGCAACCAGGAAGCAAAGTGGTTTGCAAAGCTCTTATACTTAGATATGGAAATTCTGCCAAACCCTGTTCTCAGCACAATCCTGGAAAGCTGATTTTCTTCCACATGGCTTAAGCATCTCATACGATAACTGTTCACATCTCCTTAGGTTTGGTCATCTGGATATCTACAAAGGTTTTCTCTAATATTTCCCTAGTACCGCTACTAAAAACTCTTTTGCCATAATTCAAGGAATTTGGCCCTTGTATTAGCATCCATTTGGTCTCAAATTTATCTGTTTCTGCTTGTTACATTTTCCTCCTTTCCCTGCTACATTCTTTATGAACTTTCTTGTTCTGACTTCATCACCTTATTTGTCAATATATATTTTATATATTAAAATATATATTACTCCAACTATATATTAAAATATATATTACTCCAATTACTACCTCCCTGCAGTGCAGTAAACAGTGACCAGTATCTGCCAAACATGAGTCCGTTTTTCTTCATTTCTCCAAAGGAGCAGGACCATAAATGAGAAATTTTGTTTTAGTGGAGTGACACTTAGTTTGTATTTGTGCTTGCTTTGGGGTTTTTTTTGGTTGTTTGTTGGTTTTGAGGGGTTTTGTTGTTTTTGTTTTTTGGTGGTTTTTGTTTGGTTTTTAGGGGAGGGATTTTTTTATTTGTTTTTGTTTGGGTTTTTTGTGTTTTTTGTGGTTTTTTTGGGGTTTTTTGGTTTTTCTTTGGTTTGGTTTGTTGTTTGTTTTTTTTTTTATTTGGTTGTTTTGGTTTTTTTTCTAGAATATTAATATTTAACATTTTTATAAAGGGCGAGCATATGTGTTATACTGGAAGGAAAAAAGAAAGAAAAGACTCTGGAAAGAGCAGAAATTTCTTTTTCCCAAGGATTGTAAATTGTTGATATTTGATTTTCCTACATCTCAGAAGAGCCTTTGAGTTCCAAAATTCCTTTTAAATGAAGATGGTTTGCTTTCAAAAAGAAAAATTGACACAAAAGTTATTCTAATGATTGCAGATGAGTAATAGATTTTTTTTTTAATGGAAAATGTCTTATTGAGAAAGATTGAACCAAACATTAATTTTGTTTGTAGAACTCTCAACTTTCTCCTGCTCCAATGTAAATCCAAATGGTGAGATTTTGACTGTCTTAGGCTGTGTTTTGTTTGAAACAGGATTGCCAGAAAAGATTACAGAATAGCTTCTCATTGACTCTAGGATCCCTGAAAATGGAGATGTTTCCTAGGCCAGAGCCCAGGCTGAATTCTCTCTCCTCAAATCCTGTGCAAGCAAGCCTTACTGTTCTGGAAAGAGTGTTGCTGGCTCTGGGAACAAAAAGGTTTTCCTTTGATTCATCACCCATTTCCTTGTTACTGCTGTTGGCTATTGTATTGTTATGTGCCACCTTACATTAGTTTGTATTTTATTTTATTTTATTGTATTACGTTTTTTTGAGAAGTATTGGGCCATGCTCAGACTCTGCTGTGGCCCCAAAATCTGAAAAAGCAAAAGACAACTGGGGCCAGTTTAGACTCCCTAAAGAGAGCTAGACAATGTTTGTTTGACCAAAAATGGCTTCTTTGAACTTAAGCAATATTTTAAGTACCTGAGACAGTCTTAGTCTTCATGTTTCTTTTGAATATGTTTCCTTGTGCTTTCACATGTTTGTGTAATTAGCCTGTCACTATGTCAAGGTCTCCCACAGTATATTTCAGTCACTGTACAAATAATGAATAATGGCAAAAATAGGTATTTTTACATAATGCAGTCAATCTTACTGTACCCATGGCTAAAAAAATCATCAGAACATGTGCAGTTCAGTGTTACACTTGATGTCATTGCAAGCATTCATGTGGGCAGGGTAGCACAGAAAACTCTACAAAGACAATTTTTTTTCTTTTCATTGCATTTTCTAATATTATTATCCTCTCATAGTTCAAAAAATCCCATCTAAAATGTTGTGCTGTGTCTATATTTTCAATGCTTGATATCAAAGTGGTTCTCCACCCACAGCTGATATCATTGCGAGAACTCAGTGACTGAGGTGACTTTGTAATTGTCCCTTTTCTCTTCCCATCATTCAGTGCCATCTTAGAGGGCTCACCTGCATACACTAATAACAGAGATGTGGCACACAGATACCATGAACAATAATTGATCCTGTGTGAATTCCAAGGAGGAACTGCACTGGAGATTAAGTTCTGCTCTTAGGAGTATCCTTGCATGCTCAGTGAGTGGATGATTGCAGCCAGCCTCCCTTAAAAGCTGAAACTAGTCCAAAACAATCAAACATCCCCAATCTACCTAAGAAAATCTGACAAAACTAAATCTAAGAAGTTATTTTTATAGCTCTGTTTATAGCCCCTTTGTTTATGCAGAGATAGGTCAGCTGAATTGAAATCTTTAAACCCTTAAGTACAATGTTAGCTTGCAAAAAAGAGGTATAACAAAAAGCATGATCAAGACTTGTTACACTTTCAAGCACGGAGCTCTAACAATATTTTTTAAAGCACATATAATTGATACCCACTTCTATTAAAAATCTAAATTAATTTCCTCTCTCTCTCTAGTGCACTGCCACTCTGAATACTTTCATCAAAGAGTGGTAAACCAGCAGCTTGCTGTGTTTGCACAAAATAACTGCTGCAGTGTGCTGAAAAACATCCAACCTGCACTTCTGCTCCAAGTACGTTGTTTCATGCTGTATGGTCAATAAGTGTATGGATAATCAGGAAACTTGGCCCTCCTGTTACCCAGAGCTGTTTCTTCCTGAAGCAAGAAGCCTCTGTATAAGAACATGATTTTATACCGATGAAGAAATCGCAGTGTGAACTGACAATAGGAAGCACTTTCCCACCTGGGATTAGGTGAGAATTTTTCATGATATAAGGGATGACACTATCAAGCAACATACATATGTAAGTATAAAACATCCTAACAATGTGCAGTGAAAATTCTGTGACCTCTCATTTGCTTCATTGAAGGAGAAGTACAGAGGGCTTCAAAGACAGTTATAGCTCCCTGTCAGGTCAGGGTGAAGTTTACGCTAAGACTGCCTTTTCTAAACACAAAAAGGAAAGGAAATAAATTGAACTAGTGGGAAGTAAATTGCAAAATATGTGCTGTGCATTGTTATAGAGTCTCTCTGAAGGGTGGTGTGATAAACCAAAGATTTGCTGACACTTAGGGAGCAGCACTGACAAGATAATATTGGCCTTCCTACCCTAAAAGTAGCAACCTGACCAGCTGGATGTTAATTTATCAGAGCTGGCAGAAAAGCACTAGGGAAGACAGTAAGAAGGGAGAAGCATCTTAGTAGAGCAATCACTATAAAGAAAACCAGACTCATATTCTTTCAGCCATTGGGGCAGTATGCTGGGGGGAAAAAAGCCAAAACAAAGACAGTTTTGTTTGGGGAGTCTTATCTTTTCAGAAACATCATTAAATTGTTGTCTGTATGATTATATTTGAATCTACTTGCATTCTCATTGAATGATTTCTTGTAGTGAGACTAAACACTTTCCTCACATAGTAACACCTTTTGAAAATTTGTCTTATATTAAACTTTTTATGGTAGATGAATAGGATGGATACATTTTTCTTCTGTTTATTTTTACTAATTGGATAATCTTTGAACTCAGTCTTGGCTGGGGAGGAACTGAACTAGCAAGGGGAGAACTGAGAAAAATCAGGGTGTCTTCAAATCACTCTGAGACACAGAAACATAATGTCATGGCAACAGCAGCAAACATGGTTTGTGTATACAGGCTCCTAAAAATTACCAGATCCATTTTTCTTCTCTGCTTAAGAATACAGTTCAGAAAGATGCTCTGAGTTGCTTCCCAACAAAGCCACTAACTTCCTTGATTTTTCCCAAGATATGAAATAATCTCAGTATTTTGCCATGCTAACTAGATATCACAGGGCTTTGCCGAAGTGTGTATGCCAACTGGGCCTGATTTTGCAGGGGTTACCTTGACATGTAACTCTGAGGTTTTGACTCCTTTTGTTTTGTACTGCACTGGACTCTGTGCCCTCCTTTCACTTGCTCATGCCATGGGTGAAACCACAGCAAAACCAAATCGAGGTGTTCTGATCAGATCTGATGGTTTGCTGTGTGCATCCACTCATGAAACCAAAAGGCACCTGGGCTGTGACTGTGTGTGCAGGCTCCTGATGGTGTTTGTGTGCTTCCTTTTGATGTGGACACAAGTACAATTGAATGAGGTGCTGGCAGGAGACTTAGGAGTCTTCAGTGCTTGACTTGAAACTACTTGAGAGAGCCTTCATCCTCAGGACCACTCTGTTGACTCAGAAAGACAGTTCACATTTCAGGGTTGTCTAAAGTCCCTTCTACTTAGGGAAGAGATTTTGGAGTGAAAAGATACGTGATTCTTAGGAGTTTATTGTTAAGCTGAACATACTAGTCTGGAACGAGGATCCCTGTGTTCCCCATTTTGTATAGGAAATCACTGGTGGTGCAAAAAGGATAATACACAACATGATGCATATAGGTAGCTGTGCAATGATCCAGTGATTCAGAGTGCTCAGGATCTGAGTCTCCCTTGGGTTACACTCATACCTATTGCATGGAAGTTCATAGAACCATGCCAGTGTAAAATTAGTCTGGGATCATAATCAAGCAGGGACACCTTGATCTAGTCACATTCCAAATCAGAACTGAAATCTCTGTAACAAGAAAATAGTTTTCTGCAAAAGCATTTCTCCATATTAACACATATTGTCACATATAACCATTCCTATAGATTTCTTCTGAAATTCAGTTTGGCTTATACACTGTGTGAATCATTGTGTATTGCAGCCATCCTACACTGTCTATATAGCCTCACCATCTCATGCTAAAGACAGGATGAGAACTCTTTATCCTTCTCTGAGCAGGTTATGACTGGCAAGCAATTGGTACACAAAGGATGTTTCCTCCAGTGCTTGACAAACAGCAATTTTCTTGCTCATTCCTGGCAAAGATCTGTGCTTTGACTGGAAAATCTTCATGCAACAAATATTGACTAATTGTTGATATTTGATTTTAAAAGGTACTGAACCTGGGGCTATGTTTTAATACTATTATTTATGAAGGGAAGGAACATTCAGCTACAGAATTTAAAAGATGGGTAATTTCTCTGGTACAGTTCATAGTTCTGTCCCACAACAATTCTGCCAGGATGTATGAACAATAGCAGCATTTGAAGGACGAATAGTAAGAAATAGTGCTGGAGCAAAGGGTATGGGTTAAGCTAATATCGGCGCCCAGCATTATACACTGTGAAACCATGGCCTGAGACTCTTGAGAAGAGTCTGCAAAGACATGGGACCCTTGGGCAAAAAAGTTCCAGCAAGACAAGTTTTCAAACTCCAAAACTATCTCAGGGAAAAATAAAAGGAATAAGATAGTTTTCTATGACTTAAAAGGTTTGAAAGAAATAGGAAGAAATTGGTCTTAAATGGCTTAACTGGACCAGGCTAGAAAGATGCTCAGAGGCATCAGGAAACAAACCTTAGGTGTTACATGTTTCATTGGAACTGAGCATTTATTGTATTAATCAAATTAAACAATAACTGGTTTGTGAAACCTTTGGCAAAGTCTGTGCAATTCTACTATAAAATGAAGAGGTTAATTTGAAATTCAGAGTCCCCCCAAGACAAGTTCTGGAAAAGAACCTATTTAGGATATGGGAAATTCAAAGTGGCACTTCTATGGCTGGGACATGAATGATGAAGTCCTTTTTTATTTTTTTTTTTGAGAAGATATAGAAAGTTATTCTGGGTATATGACAGGCAGCAGAGAAATTTAAAAAGAAGCAAGGCTATCCGTCCTCAAACCACCATTCACAGAGTAAGCAAGTAGGTGCCTGGATCATTCAGCATAGAGATAAGGGACAGGTTCCTTTATGTAATTTTCTTAAATCTACAGAACAGAGCAGCATTAATAACAGATAAACTGACAAGTGGATGGTGAAGAACAAAATTCAGTAACCCAGAACATTACCAGCAGCTCAAGCATCTGCAGTTGTGTGAAGATTACTTCATTCAATTTTCTTCAAATAATACCCATTCTTTTACATATCTCTCTGAAGCTGTGGAAGAACTGTTTTTCACAAAACAGCTTGAGGGAAACAAGCATCAGTTGTGGCCATTAATTTTATGAATGATTTGTTGGAAACTGCATTAAATGGCAACATCAGCCCACAAATGAGCTTTGAAATGTTCTTATTCCGAGCCTGTGCAGATGGGCAATTTGCTGTGTAATCAGTTTTCATTGCCACCCTTCCAATCAGGGTCACTTGTCTTATAGCCACACTCTTGTTTTGCAGTTTTGTATTTCACACTATCCTAGAAATGCTTCATGTACAAGTCCAGTGACCAAAAAATAGGTAACTCAGAAAATACAGCGAGGTGATGTCCAAAATCACTTTGAAGTGGTTTCTCAGCAAATATAGTGCTGTTGGAGTGTCAGTAAAAGAGAGAGACATAGCTGAAGAGCATCTATCGTGCAACCAGTAAGGGATAGAACCTGAGACTATTACTCCAGCTATTCTGTGAAACATATACATGTGTGTTGTAGTCTAAGTAAGTTATAGCAGAGGTAATCTTGTATGCAAATTAGAAGACATGTGAAAGTAGAAGAGTGATATGGTAGCTATGTAAATCAAGGACAGTGTCACTCAAAATACTTTATGGCTCTCCAATCACTTAGACACTGCACTGGAAAACATACAGAGATTAACCACCAAAGTGATACCAAGATCAGAGTATAAAACATATGGGAAAATATCAGAGGAACTGAATTTATACAGAGATCACTCACTGGGGACATTACCAATATGTAGAAGTGCCTTTAATGAAGTAAGGGAATTCTTCACATTAGTACAAGAAGGTAGAACAAGAAGCAGCAGCCTCAAACAAAGGAAGAAAAAGTTTAGGTTAGATACCATGACTTTTTTCCTTAAAACAGGCAAGCTGGGTATTGAAATAGGCTGCCCACAGAGAGGCTATCTCCTTAAGACATGAATGAGAGTAGATAAAACACCACATGAGAGGGAATGACAGAGCTATGAAAGGTGGAGGTGTCATTTTGAGCCCTGCCAACTCTCCTAAACCAAGAAGTCACCTCTGGAATTAGTGGAGAGGGGTGGCACATGTGCTGTGGCCCTTGAGTGCATATAGTGTGAGGAAACTAGTAGCTGCTCACAGGAGAGGGATATCATACCATTAGCTCCTAGAGCCTCCAAAGTAGTCAGGTGAGGTAGCCCCATGTATTTCTGAGGATTTGGATGACTCAGGAGTTTTCTTCCAGTCCTTTGTCCTTGGTTCCAAATGGAATATAAATTACATATCTTAGTTTGTAAAGATTATTAATTCACTCAGTGATGCAATAAAGCAATGAAAGACAAGGAGGAATAGGCAGAAAAAATCCAGTGAAATAAAGACTTTCATGTGGTATCTGTATTGAATTTCCTCATGTAGGAATTCCAAAGTATATTAAAGTAGCATAGGAAAGTTAATGATAGACTAGGTTTGAGAGAATTTTCATTGTGAGTTGAGAATGGCTGGATTTGTTCTAAGTAATGAAAGTACATGTAAATAATCTCAAGAAGAGATGCAGATTTTTTTCCCTACCGCTCTGCACCACTTCTTAGTTCCCAACACACAAAATCTGAAGGGCTTTTGTATATTTTGTGTGTTTGTATGTTGGCATATTTCCTTAGCAAGGGCATTTCTTTTTTTTTTTTTTTTTTTCCACAAGCCTAGTTAAACAGAACTCAAAAGACTGAAGAAATAAATCTTCTTCTGTTACAGAAGAAACCTCCTGAAAGTACAAACCAGGATCACATTAATATCTGATACCTCAGAGGTAAAAGCTCAACTGTGCCCCATTAGAAATATTCCATTTGCAGGGCACCCTTCTAGCCCTGTTATCTTGTAAAATGCTGGACCGTAAATGTGTCATTCTATGCATGCTTTCTGTCCCAGCACATGAGTTTGGTGTATTTTTTTCTGGAGGAAGTGATGAGGAAAAGGTACTGTTACTCTGCTGGTTGCTTTTTTCCCAGTTGTTTTTAAGGCAACCCTTTTGAAATCACTCTCAGAGGTTCAGAACACTCAGAAAGATCCAGGCAGAGAGGGAGGATAGTGCAGGTGGGGCACTGAAAGGCACAGGATAATACAATTTATCACATGAATTTAACCAGAGCTAGAGGGTATCTCTCTGCCAAGTGTGATTTGATTCTTGTGGACACATACACATGTACGTGTGCACACACAGATGTCAGCGTGTGCGCGTGTGTATGACAGAAATTTCTTCTGTGCTTCCTACTGAGGGTATTCGCTGGAAATGATGTATGAAATGAAATCCCCATGCTCTCGGCACGCAGGGAATATCAGACAGAACTCCACAATCATTGCAGAGATGGGCTTTGCTATTGGCAGATCAAACGCAGCCAGAAGGGCAAACCAACCTGAAAGACTCTGGGGAAAACAAATATTTTTTTTTTAAGTTATAAAATAATGTTCCCACACTTTTAATATAATTTCTCCCATTTTCTCTCCCTCTGGCATTCCCCTGGGCAGCCAGCTACATTAGCTGGAGCCTTAGAGAGATAAGAGCCCTCCCCACATGTATTTCCCCTTAAAAGCCCTTCACAATGTGTTAAAATTACATTTTGAATAACACTTTCTAGCTTTTTTTATTAATTTTTTAACGTGTTTTTACCATCTGAGGTTTCTTCTTAGCAATAGTGGTGGGCAGTCATATGGGAAAGAGGGGCTTGTCCTCTTTTCTCTCCCACACTCACCAGCACCATGCATTTGATGTTGCCTCTTTGAAACCCAAAATAAATAAAACCATGTCCCTGCTATGGCGTGAGTTGTAAGGGGAATTTATGACAAAGTGGCTCCTCCAGGCCTTCCCACCGGCAATCCGTGGGCCATGGGCAAACCTTCCATGGGAAGGAGGAGGTATGGACGTACCCTCTTCTGGGGTGGTGGGGTTTCCCTCCACCCATGGCCACTGCTTAAAGCACACCTTAGCATTTCCAGACTGCTCCGTACGTGGTGGGATCATTCCAGCTTGGCTATACATTGCTGAAGAAGGACGTTTATTTATAATACATGGTGTAGGAAATTAGGCCATTGTACTTCTGCACAGGGGAAAGATTCATAAAAAGTCACACAGAATTATTCTTATATAAGTGACAATGACATCGTTGTAAGGAGGAAGCAGAACTTTATTTGTCTTACTTAAAATGATATATAGAGCACTTGTCTGTTTATTCCACTGCAAACAGCTTCTGCAAAAACAGCGGTAATTCCCTAGGGGGTTCTGCTGATAGTTATAAGTTACTTGAGCAAAATCTCTCAAGTGAGCCACTGCCTTACAGGTAGCCATTATTCTAGATTCAAAGGGCTTTTTGTTGTGTTTGTATGTTTGTTTGTTTGTTTTTTAAAATTATGTTTTGTGTAATGCTGCTTTTTAAAATATAAATTGTGTCATAACATTGCTGCTTTTCAAGCGGGTAAGTATCCGTATCTAAATCAAAGGATGCACTGCCAAAGGAGAAACCAGTCAATAAATTGGCCTCACAATCAAATCTGGCTCAGGTTAAAGCAAAGTTAGTTTGATGGATTCAGCTGAAACCTAGTAAATAGCAGCCTACATAATTAAGCTGCTCTACCTTCATGCAGTCTCCCTGGAAGCTTATGGGCATCTCTAAGGCACAAGAGTGACAATCAGTAGCTAAGCCGAGGAAATGAACAGGCAATATTGCCCACCCAGACGTCATTCCTTACCCCCCATTACCATTGTCTCACCTCTCAGAAGGATTAGCAAAATTTGTCTTCGATTCTTTGACGGGACTGCAACATCCTTCTCTAATTTAAGAATGGATTCTGGGTCTGAAAATCAAATAACTGATATTATTCAACGGGCAAAAAATCAACACTGAAACTTGGTCTTGCTCTCTCTTTCTCATTTATGCAAGCTTATGAGCCTATTGTCTACGAAGTCTCAGCCTTCAGAAGCACATTTGGAGGGTGTTTTTAAACAGATGACAGGAAGAAAAAAAATAGAAAAGTGGGTTAAAATGAAGTCTTGTAGTCCTCACAAACACATTGTAATTTTTTTTTCCAGGGGGTAGGGAAGAGAGTAATGAATTCTTTGATGAAGCCAAAAGAAATGGGAATTGACACTGAAACTGACATGGCTTGCACCATATTCTCATTATTAATTAATTACAATCATCAAACTATTTCTCAAAAGTAACTCAGCTTTCCATAGCTCATTTTCATTCTTGACTGATATTTTTCTGGTTGCTCAGCAAGAATGAAAAGTACAAGATTTTAGTTTCATTTTAGTGTTTTAGTCCCAAAAAAAGTTTTTAAAAGTTGAAAATGAATGAAGATTGGCTTAATTTATTCATTAGGAAAAAAACAAAACTAAATTAATTTCCAGGAAATTAATGCAAAGTTTCTAATTTACTTTGAGAAGTCATCATCATTTCTTGATTATTTTTGGTTCTTTGGTGACCCAGGGAAATTCTCTTTCACTATGACAAAGCTTCTTTTTCTGTAAAAAATGGTAATAATAATTACCTGCTTCACAGCAGTGTGGTAAGATTTACTTAATTAGTGTTTTCAAAGTGCTTTGAGATCCTAGGATGGAAGATGCAATAGAAATGCAAAGTATTATTATTATTCAGAGTTAACAACCAAATTTCAACCATTTGCACTTATCCATCTTAACAGCATGTACTCAAGGGAAGAAAACACATAACTTGTCAGCAGACAGTCCTCTTAATGTGGGTTATAAAACCACCTTCTTGATTACCATCTGGAGTAACATTCACAAGTGAGGGATAGCAGATGTGTGCGCATGGAGAGATGCATCCCCCTTCCCCAATCCATCGGACACATCAGCGTTGCCATACTGTATCCATCCAGCCCAGTATTACGCCTCTGATGCCAGCCAGCTCTTGATGCATAAGGGCAAACAAGAGCCACTCTTGCCTTTTTCTCCATCTCTTCAGCAAAAAAAAAGCAACAAACAACACAAGCAAACTCCCCTTTCCTCCTTCTACTTCCCTCTTTCATAATAACAACACAGCAGCCAACTGTGCAAAGCTCAACAGTGGATGAAAATGTCTTCCTGACCCCTGTGTGCAATTAGTTTCCTCCCTGGAGCATGAGATTTGATTATTTTTGCCGTTATCTTCGCTTGTACAGCCACAAGTGTTATTATCTCTTCTCCATTTTTCAGATAGGCTTTTTTTTTTTCCCCTTGAAGATTAGCCTGAACCTTCCAGAGTCCTTGCAGTGAGGTGCCCTGCAGTGCCCTGCGGAGATGTGCTGCCTCCATAGCAGGAAGCAGCACCAGTCTGCAGTTGGCTTTTGCATCCCTTCTGGCCCCTTGGACCTCTCCAGAGGCCTGCAGGGCAGGGGTGGGAATCCCTACAAGGATATGGAGGCAGAGGAGTTTTGTGAATGATGTGCAGAAGAGAAATTTACTGTGATTTAATGTTAAGAAGTGGGTGGCTTGACTTAAATTAAATCTACTCAGATTCTGCTGCCATCCTGCCCGTTTTTTGGGGGTTGAGGCTGTGGGCACACAAAAGGAGCAGTTCTGCAACTCTCACCTGTGTTAAGCCAGCACTCAGCACATGTGGTTTAATGGAATACAAACTGCGTGGTCCTGGTGCCATTTTATTTGCATGTCTTGGGTGGGAATAAATTGAAAGCAATCTTGCCCTCAGGACAGAAACATCAGCCCTGCCAAGCACCACACAGCATGCAAAAAGATCCACCCAAAAAAGCAGCCTGGGTGGAGAGCAGGCATGCATGGCTGCTAAGGATGGCATGGGCTGTGCTGTCAGAATGGCTTGTGCAATATTATCCAGAAGTTCAGGTCCAGCACAGGAATTCCCAGAGGTGCTGTGTTCAAGAGGCATCCTTTTCACGGCTGCTCTCTCTGCCCCTCTGTGTTTTATGAACAGGTGAGGCCAATAAAACACCTCCCACTTTTAGGGGGTGACTCTGCTGACACTGGTGGGTTTCAGATCAGGCCCCTGCTCTAAGTCAGGTGCTGACATTTTCAAACTAAGGGGTGGGAGTGCTGGAGTACTTAACTGAGTGCCAAAGAACTGCTGTAAGAAATGCACTAGCAAAATATTTATTAAATGAGCCACTTCCTTATTTTCATTTTAAATTGTGTTAAAGAGGAAAAGATTTATAGGTGACAGAAAACTAATATTAAAGTCGTCCAAATGCACTGTGGATCCCCAGGATGCCACTCAGGATAGTGACAGGCTATTTTAAGTCAGTGAACCTGCTTTGTTGCAGTGATCTCAAAAAGCAGGAGAAAAGCCTGTTTTGGCTGAGCAAGTCTCTTTGTGCTGCCACGTGGCTTTTTCGGTGGTGAGCCAGGGTTCAAAGGAGCATGGTGTATCTATCACTGCCATAGTTAATCCTATCATTAGTTAAGCAGCCTTCTCCCACATTAGCAATGTTTACCTCATATTGCTCTAGCATTCATTTTCACTAATATGGTACAAAAGTGTAATGATGTATAAGTGTTTTTTAATGTTAAGTAAGTGAATACAGGTGGGTAATTTACCACTGGCTCTATACAGATTGGAGCTGGCATTTCAGAAGGAAGACTCTGGACTCTTTCTTCTATGTTTTTAATATATAATTCTTTGGTTTTAATTGTGTTTTTAATATATAATTCTTTTTATTTTTGCAGTGTCAACTGCTACTGTTCATAGTTTATGCCACTAAGTCAAAGCCATAAGGGCCAGTTATTTTGGAGCCAGCAGAATGAAATGTTTGTTTAGAAAGTTTTCAATTATTCATGGGATTAGTAGTTTTGATGTGGAAGCAGGTATTCTTTACTTGTATCTGTGTTAAGAAGGAATATTTTGGCACTCGCTAGGAACTAGTGTGTGCTCCTGGGGCATGTTCTCTCTTGGAAGAATAAACCTTAAAATGAACCAGCGGTTTCTGCGTTGCAAGATGGAGCATGCACAGGTTTCACACCAAATTTATCAGTTATCTCGTTTATCCAGATATCCCTACTTTCAATGTAGAATACATTCTTGTTCATTCATTCCTATTACTATACTAATGCCCAGAAACTCAAATGGAAGATTCACTCTGTAAAAAAAAAATAAATTAAAATTTAAAACAGAGAGAGAGAGAGAGAGAGAGAGAGGGAGAATTTGGATCAGCAGCCCAACCATCCAAATGTGGATGGTTCCCTACATAATGAATGGACAGGGGCTCAGGAAGCACTGAAGCCAACAGGCTTTGTGGGGTCGCACAGGTCAGACCCCACAGGGAGACCTGTGTCTGTGCAGCTTCTCACGTGCAGGATCGAGCTTCATTTCCACTTCAAGGGAGTTCTGACTCCCAAGCTAGTGTTCCAAGATTTTTTCTTCCTTTTTTTTTTGTCTCTGTTCCTTTTTTTAGAATTCCTTTCTTTGAAACGTTTTCCTCAGTAGTAATTGCTGCTAAAATTTCACAGAACATTTGCAAAAGTGACAGCCTAATTCTAGAAAATTTCAAACATTTAAAAGGCATTTGTACAGAATTTTGGTGCTGAAAAGCTTGGTTGGTGAAGTTTTGCTCACTGAAGTTAGCTAGGTAATTTTTGCAAATCAGAGGACTTAAATTGAGTATGCTCTGCTTCCATGCATTTTCTTGCTATATTTGGCATAACTGGAGGAAAAATTGTATATCAGAGATTCTGTTTTAAGGCACCAGATGGGGATTTCAAAGACCTGAGAAACAGCATTGAAAGTATTTACTTAAGATCAAGAAATTTCCAGTGAAAGCCCTATTAAAAGGAAAGTATCTGGTAGCTTAAAATATTTTTTCACGTTTGCTTTTGCACTAAATCAGGGTGCTAATTAGCTCTTGGTGTGGCAAAAAAATGATGTCATTTTACAGAGTCTCCGTGTTTTCTACTTGAAAAAGACCTAGACGTTTCCAGGTGGGCTTCTCCCCCATGAGGATCAGAGGAGTCCACCCTTGAGGGGCTTCATGCAGCCTTCTCCAGGGAAGCCTGTGCTCCCACAGCAACTGCGTGCACATCTCTCACCAGCAAAAATGCCGTGTGTGAACACAACCATGGATACTCAAAGCATCCTTCCTTCTGGGATCGGGAAAAGGATGCACAGCTGGTGGGAAATACAGGTCTTTGCTGGCTGGTGATCCTGTGCACGCAGATATCCAGGGATGAGGACTGCTGTCCCCACTCCCAGCCCAGCTAAAAGCTCCATTCCATTCCCAGCCCTCTCCTTCCTTTCCTTCGGGCTGTAGCCTTTCTTTGTTATTTTCCTCTGGGGCTACAATTTTTCCCGGCTAGCCACAGACAGTATATAAAACACATTTTACTAAAGTTCTTCCAACAAAAACTTCATTGAAACAACTTTTAAAGTTGTGAAAAAAATAACAGGAAATTCACACTTAGGCCCTTGAGGATGAAACATGACATATGTCTTCCAACACATAGGCACAATGGGGTGCACTATAAAAGTAAATAAGGATCACACCATGGTGCCTAGCTGTTGGAGGACAAGCCTTTTGCCATTAAGTTATCATTTCCTTACTTTTTTTGTCCAAGCTCCCATGTACTTTTAATTGTTGACTCCAGCGACTAAATTAATCTTCTTTCTTTTATTTTAATAAAGCCATGTGTGACCTGCCTTAAGGTTAGAGACTAAAAATTAGCACAAGCATTAACATTTAATATACCAACCAAAATGAAGATTTACATTGCAAACGGATAGGCAGTCTAAATTTAGGCTGCTCACAAAATGAGGCTATACACAAATGTATTTCATTAATTATATATGTCTAGGAGAACTTAAATACAGCCAACATTTATGCACACTGAGTACATGTGCCAAAAATGTTATAGTCTTGCAGTGGTGAGTGCAGTTTTAATTTGCATGTACAGTGTGTTTTTTCAATAAAAAAGGGAAAATTCCCTATAATCTGCCCATGCTTTCATTTTCCATTTAAAATATTGGCAAAAAATGTCTTGGTAGTAATGATCATAGACTTCATTATTAATATCCAGGATGCATTTCATTCATCTGAAAGCCTCCCTTGTGAAATATTAGCACCCATTTGGAATCTTTTCATTCTCCAAAATGATCATCTCAGGGGATTTCCTTCCCTTTGGGAGTTCTGGAGTATTCTTAAGGTCAAGTCATTCCTCAGAATATGGCAGAGAGGTAGAAACACCATTAACTATCATCGGGTTGCTCTCCCACATGACAATATCACATTGCTTATTACTGGAATGCATTTGTGAATTCTGTTTTAAGAGGCCCATTTACAGATGAAAGTGTGCACCCCAAGAGCCTCAGGCTTCTGCAGGAGAGCCAGCCTTAGTGCAACAAGAGACCTCCTCCAGGCTCTGCAGAGATTCGCGGCATCTTGCCATTCCTGCAAAACCCAAATCCTTGAATTCCCCGTATTTTTACCCAGTAGTGGAACAGCAACATACCCTTGAGTTAAACAGAGGATGGCCATTGCTCTTGGTTTTTTCACGTTCCTACCTGACAATGCCAATTTCATGTTGGAAGGGGTTAGCTGCTGAACCAGCAATCTGTTTTTGGTTCTGGAGTACTTATCTTGAGTGCTGGGCTGGGGGTAAGTGTGCTGCATTTGTAACCCATCTGATTTCCATGCATGGGTCCTATCTGCAGAGGGACATAGCCTTCCATTCAGCTGGGAATTCAGGCCTAGAAAGGAAGGTAACTGCCATCCTCAGCTAAAGGGGAACATAAATTTACCTGTGAATTGTGGAGTAAACAGCTGCTGAGTGATTAAAAACTAAGGCTGAACCACTTATTCAGGTTTTTAAAGGTGTTTGCTGCAAGCATCCTGCAAAGTGACAGATTTTTTCTGCTATATAACAAAGCATAAAATGAAAGGAGCCTTTCTTACTTCATGACAGCTTAAAAGTGCTGTGCTGTCTTTTTTTTTTTTCCTCATACTCCGGAGTGGTGTCACTTTAGGAGAATAGCTGTGCTAGGAGGAACCAGCATGTGAGAAGGGCCCATCTTCTCTCAAATGGCACACAGCATTGCAGAGATGAGACTGACCCTTCAGCAAAGGAAAGTGGAAGTTAAATACTGATAATGAAAATGTCAATAAATGAAAAATTGTCTAATGAAAAATTCTCAGGATCAAGTCTCTTACGGAAAAGCATGTTTTGCAAGAGTGTGTCCAGAAAGAAGGTTGCCCAGGATAGCATGGGCAAGCAGTGCTTTCAGTGATGAACACAAGCTCCTGAAAGCCACCCCACACATCAATACTGCCCCTGGGGCAGTGTCTGCTATAAGCAGCAGATCACAGTCTAGCCCTAAATGGCAATTGTAAATATACTTCCTGCATTACCAAGGAAAGTCATGACATCTTTTCTAGTTTATGTACTATATACAGAGGAACCAGAGCCCTCACCAATCAATTAATTTGGGTCAGAATAAAGTTGCCCATCAAAACTGAGAAATACTAGACACAATATTTACCACACAGACTCTGAGGGATGTTTATCTATATCTAGCATTCTTTCTATTCAGAGCTCTTTCTAACCATTGCTCAGAAATTACGTGAGAAGAAAATACTTACAGACCTGGTCCTTCACCTCTTGGGTTAGTGCAAACCACTGTCCACCAAGGGAGCAAGAGCCATCTTCTGTCTTTAGAGGATGGGAGCATTTCCTCACAGAAAACGATGACAGCCTTATAGTTAGGCTGTCCGAAGAAAGCAGGGGCCATCGGATAAGGAAAGGAACCTTCCTCTCCACCCCTCCAAGAGCGATGCAGATCCAGACACTGGGGCTGAGCAGCATCTAGTTATCATTTTGGTCAACTCCATAGTAGTTCTCACATGGTATCTGCAAAGGAAATGAGCTTGTCTAGTATAGTGACTAGACTGCTGAAGAAGAGGAGTTTGCTGTTCTTATGTGAGGCTGTTTCTCGGGAAAGAGATAAGCAGAGCAGATGAAACCTCAGAAGGAGAAACATGAACTATGAAGGGTCCTTTCTGAAACTCCTTGGAAGCCAAGACACTGGGATCCAATTGTTGACATTTCTATCTTATTGCTAGCAGATGTGCAGCAGAGCTTGGTTTGACAAAGGGATGAGCATGAAATAAAGTAATGGGAAACTGTCCAAAGGAATTTGAAGAGGCATTTGGAGCTGGAATGACATGACACTTTCTATTTACAAGGAGTTTTGATCAGAATCCTATCTGAATCAGTCTTCACGGTTGATGTTTGAAAAAGTTTGGAATTCCACTTTAAAGTTTTGATTCAAATCAGCTCTGGGTCTGAACAAGAACATATCATGAACTTTTACTCAAATAAACTGATGATTTTCATGTAGAATTTGCAGTGCTGCATACTTCCAAAATTTATTATTCCTAATGAATTAATATAATTATTTTCTTCTTACCTCTTATACCATCTCTTAAACTTGGGGCGTCTTTCTGATTGCTACATAAAGCTTCTACCCTCCCCTTCAAGCTTCTTAAGACAAACTTCCACTTCCACTGAGTTAAGCAATAGTAAGTTGGGAAATAGGTTCCCAAGGGAAATAGTAAGAGGAATAGTCAATATATATATATATATATATATATATATATATATATATATATATAACTGGATGTCCTACAAAGCTTTTTGCATCTGCACCTGAGAACTAATACACTGTATACTTGTCTCACAGACTTTCATGCATTACTCATCTGCTTAAATTGTTAGCAGCTAACTCAGTGACTCAGAGTTTTCTGCTGTTCTGTAACAGCTAGGTATGATGTTTCTACAAGAAGCACAGCACTTGCACAGCACAGCATCCTGTCAGAGATGACTCAAAATGACATGGGATCTAGACCTCATAGTCCCACTGAATGGAAGAGCTGGGTCCCTGGGAGGATGGGAAGAAAGAGTCTTTGCCAGGTCATTCTTTGGGAATAGCATGAAGAGCTGAATATGCTTCTGGGGCAGAAAAATCTTCTGCTCCTTTTCTTGCAGGTGTGGCATGGAAAGGATTTTACTGCAATGACTGCCCACAGACTTCTCAAAGTCAGCTGCTTCACAAGGCAATCCCTGCTCACTCAGCCTCTGCCTAAATTGTTTATGCCAGGAGAAGAAGTTGTGTCTCCCTGTTTTTATCCCCTTCTCATGCTCCTGTTGTGCTGGGGTGGCTTCTTCATGCACTTGCTGGAGCCCCAGAGGTTTAACAGCTGGGTGCTCCTCTGCTGGGTGCTTTCTTACAGCTGATCAGTCACTTCACTCTGCTGGTCTCTCCTTCCCACCCCTCTGCTTGGCTTCACAGCTGTCTATCAGGCAGCTCCTGCCTCTGTGCTGTTCACAGACTCTCTCTCATCTCAGTATTTATCTCTTTCTGTGGGAGGCAGCTGGTTACGAAGAGCCCCTGCTGCTCTTTTGTTCCCCAGAGCTGGATTTTCTAGGGCACATCTCTGATCATAAGATGTTTGTGGGTGAAAGAATTGGTCATGCTGGACATTTGGCTTTTCTCCCAAGAAGACATACCTTCCCTGCAATCTTTTGGTAAAGAATTAGCAATGTTTTACATCTTGTACTCTGAATCATTGACCAGCTGCCCAGAGGACCTGTTGCTCTTCAGGTAGAGTGGAATGAGCACAGCAGCCCCAGTCACCCTGACTGCATCCCAAGCATGGTAAGATAGTATTATGTCTGCTTCTTGAAACGGCAAAATAAATAAGGAATAGGGAAATGATATTGACCTCACAGTCAATGACCCTTTCATGAACTGAGTCTCTTGGTTTATAACTCTGTACACAGTTTGTTGCTATAAATATCTCAGTAATCCAGTATGAAAACAACGTACATAAAGAGACGTGAGGAGTTTGTCTTCCTTGCAGCTCACCAAGAAAGTGTGATTTACAGTGAGACCAGCACTGTTATACATTTAAAGCAGGCAGTCCTTGTAGTCAGCAACCTGTGATAGTAAAATAAGAGTGCTGCCTCAATATTCTCTCCAGTACCTGTGGGAAGGCTGCGGCCCCAGCAGATGCAGCAGGGACAGAGAGCACAAGAGGAGGAGGGGAAGCAGCACAGGATTGCTGTGTCTGTCCTTGGACAGTGTTCCCAGTGCCTTTTGTGTTCTCTTCTTCAGTCCCTGAGAGTTGCTTGAAGTTTTAGGAGGGAGGGATTGATATGGCTGCAATGACAGCTGTGAGTGTTGTGTTAAAGCACTTGTTATCACAGATACTTCAGGTTTTGTTGCTACCATAAGTGCACTTTCAAAAAGAGTTATTGATGTTTACAGGCAAGGCCTTGCATATAGAATTTTAGGTCATTGATGATCTTCTATATTAGAAGACATAAAGGACAACTTTGAATAATGACAAAATATAACACTTCCATTCCATTTTCAGCTGTTCTAATTGTCTATAATGCCGTAAAAGTCTCTGATAACAGCCTCTCAATTGCTTAAAGATATTTTTTGGTTTTTGGGAGCTGCTGAATGAAAAGATCTATTTTCACGGACACCCTTTGTAACTTCAATGTTGCCTTAGTCTGTATGTGGGCATCAAGCTAAGAAGATTAAACTATACACAGATTGCAACTATGCACACATTTAAGGCTGGAAAAATAACCACTGACTCATTAAAAAACTTAATTCAACTCCATGAAGAGTAGAACTGGAGTGTATTGTTTCTTTCTAGAGCTTTCTGAGCTCCCATGCAGATAAAGCAATTTGTTCTCACACTGGAGGACAGGTGAAAATTTGTTCTTGCCTGTAGCAGCTGGATGTGAGCTCTGTATTAGGAGGTCTGTATTAAAAATGCTCACACAGCAGTGCTGATCTTGGGAGGGAGATTTCAGATAGGGCTGGGCAGACAAACTGCAGAAAAGTAATATAAAGGGGAGAGCAATCACCTAGAAATTTCTGTTTAGCACTTTCAGAGTGCTGGGTAGCCATAAAGGTCACATTCTAAAGGAGGAACCTTCCCTGTGGAGGGAAGACCTAATCTCCTAGGGTAAAGTTCTCATTGGAACTGCAGAGTCATGCACCCAGAGGGAGCTTGGAGGAGGACAGGAGGCCAAGGGAAACTTGTCTCCCCCAGCAAGGACACTGGTGCACCAGGCAGCTGTGTCACTCTCACCTGGCATGGTCTGATGTGCTAATGCCAGCAGTGGCACTTAAAACGCTGTCTCTTAAAACACTCCCATTTTTTATCTTGTCCTCTGGACCATTTTTATTTAGAACTATTGAGAAAGATGAAGAAAAAGCGTTAAACACATAAAACTTTCTGACTTGTAGAGGAAAATACCACCACTAAATCATGTATTCCTTTTTTCTCTTATTTGTGTTTGCCTTGCCTAATTTGACTGTAGGTATCTTCTCAGCAAGTCCCACCTGCTAATCTGTGTTCACATTTCCTTGTAAAAACCATCCTTTTTGTCCACTGAAACTTAGACTTTTTCTTTACTATACACAGCTAGGAATGAAAAAAAGAAAGACGTGCTCACACAACTTTTTGTCTTGTTAGCATCACACAGGAATTTTGCCAGATCAAAGAAAATTCAATCTTCTTCCTTCAATTTTTTAGTCTGTTTCAGTACAGATGCTGCAATGTGAGCAGACATCAGTGGGACACAGTGGGAACTTAAAGATGAGAGGCTGGAAAGAGTAACTGTATCGTGGCAGAGAAGGTCTGAGGGAGTCTTTATACCTTCAGATATTCCAGGGAACGTGTGGTTCATCCCACCTGACTGACAGCACTTAAGTTTTAGATACTCCCCTCTCTCTATGTAGGCACCCTTTGGAGATAAAGGAAGGAAGTAGGCATTTTCTCTTAAGATTTATGTTAGATGTTTGGAGGAAATTATTTACTCAGAGGGTGGTGAGGCACTGGAACAGATTGTCAAGAGAAGTTGTGGATACCCTGTTCCTGGAAGTCTTCAAGGCCTGGATGGAGAGGGACAGGGTCTAGTGGGTGGCATCCCTGCCCATGGCAGGGGGGGTTGGAACTAGATGATCTTTAAGGTGTCTTCCAGCCCAACCTATTCAATGATTTTATCATTTCAACAGTACAGCTCATCACACTGGTTTTGATTCTACTTTAGGAACTGCAATTGGGATATTTTTATTTTTTTTTCTTTTCACAAGTCTTTCAGATCTAAAAGTCTGGGTCTTTTTGATCTGAGTCTGGAAATATCTAAAGTGAACAGGGAAGTCTCTTTTCAACAATGTATGTACCAGTTCCTGTACAGTTTGGAAACACATGAGTTGTGGGAGGTAAGGCTTTGGAAGATAAACAATTATATCAATCTACATGTTCACTGTGAGGATGCTACAAATGTGACTGTGCAATAAGTGATCCTGTTAATAAAGAGAAGGTTTATTCCTACTGACATGGAATCCATATGGTACATGAATATGATGCCAGTGAAATCCACAGGACACAAGGAAATGTGATTAACTGCTAAACACAATAGCCTGGAAGAGAAGCAGAAGAGCTTCACAATCCATGCTCTAGAATTATCTCAGCATTGTTCATTAGAACAATCACCCCCCAAATGTTGCACAGACCTTTATGACACCAGTGATCTCTTGTACTGCTCCTCACTCCATGGCAAGTTATAGTTGTTGGATTTCTGTTATTGTATCTATAACCTGCTTCAAGGTGGTGATAAAAACTCTTTCAGCCTGAATGAAGCAGATGTTCTGTTGATCCTTCTGGATGAGCTATTGATTGAAGAGGTGAGTGCCTGCTCTTGGAAAAGGCTGGACAAAATACCATTGTGATTCCTTTGATGTTCCAAGCTCCTGATGTTCCTAGCTACTGGAAGAGAAGACAGATACCAACTAAATATTGTCTTCATGGTCCAGCACAAACATTGTGACAGGCAGTGCCCACACCAGGAAAAAACCTCAGGCTATGAGCAGCAGGAAAGGGATAAATAATCATGCAGTGCCTGAATGTATCAACTCCCAGAAGGGGAAGAAAATAGCAATGATTGCAGAATCTAAGGGCATGGAGCTGCCCAGTGGAGAGGAGGCTGTCTACCAACAGGCTGTTGACAGATTTGGAGACTCAATTACCACACATGGCAGAAGAAAGAAACTCAACATTTGCAGCTATGCTATTAGACTGATGACCAATTATATCCCAGCTGGATTGTTTAACAGCTGGAAGATATTTCCAACAACACTGATAAGTCATGATATTAGGCAGAAGAAGTATGACCAAGTGCTGGCAACGTGCAGTCTAAACTATTTTGACATCAGCGGGAAATATGCATTGCTGAAGAGAAACCAATAAACATGAGCCATTATCACTTGACTATTTTTATACAATATGCTTGGGGAAAGGGGAAGGAGGTCACCTACTGCTGGGTCACTGGTAGAGCAGTGGTTTAATCACAGCATAACACCAAAATGCAGTTGAGAGAGAAGGCATGGTCCAAGGTAGTACTCTAGCAGCTGATAGGGACATATTTATCAGACCAAAGTAGCTTGGGGGCAACATGAAATTAGATCCTCAAGGGAAGGCCTTGGAAAATGAAAAAACACAAGTCATTGACTCTGGTTGAGCTTCTGTAGAAAGAAGCAGCAACACCATGAAGATGTTTCTGTACAGCCACTATGATTAGGAAAGCACAAATAGCAGCCCTGGGGTGATGCAGACAAAATGGAAGAAGTTATTGGGAAAAAGTCCCTCTCCACTACCCTCTGTTGATAATAATATCTGAGATACCAAAGGTTAAAGTGTTCCCATTGCTGCAGTTAGAAGCCAGCTCTGGCACACTCTTGAGGAAAGGAGAGAGATGTTATCCATTCACCTACCTGGACAAGTTTTGTTCACTTTTTGGCAACAGACAAATGGATCTAGAGCACTTACAGTAGGAACTGCACAGAAGAGGTTGTAAGAGAGTTGAATTTGAAGGACGCTCCAGGAAATCAGTGTGACTGTAATGTTAACAGAAATTTCTTCATGTTCATTTTAAATGTTTTAGTCAAAAACCTGCTTCATCACATCAAATGTGAACCTTTTATGTGGTGTTAGCAACAGGCAAGACAAGGGACAGACTAATTTAAGAGATTATATGTTCTATGGGTGTAAATATTTTTCTGACTTCCAACACACATGTTGTGTTGACAAAGTCTGGCTTGTGGTAAAGATAACAGGTTACACATTATTGACTCTCTCCCTTTTTCTCAGCTGCTGAATTTCATTAAAAGATGGCTAAAATGCATTAATTACTTCCTTAATATTCCTGTAATTGCTATTGCTTTGCACAGGGAGGATACATGATAGGAAGTAGAAGAGGAGGTGATCTTTTTAGATGGGAGAATAGGAAGGGAAGTTTTCATCGGTCAGTCCTATTAAGATGTGATCCCAGATGATAAAGAAATTTAAGGACCCCTGTTGCTTTAGGATATCTCTGTGTTTTCATTATTGTAGTAGAGAATGAACTGTCAGGCTCACAGAGAGACTGCTTTGTCGCTGAGCTAGTCCCTTGATTTGATGAGTTTTACAGCTTTGTAACATTGCTGATTTCAGCAGAACCATCCTTAGTTTACACCAATATAAAGCAAGGGGGGCTTTGTCACCCTGCTTTTACAGACACCGAGCACCGAGCCCCAGTAATACCTTTCAATGCTGATTTTTTTTTCAAAAAGGTGAAGACATAAAGCCATCATAACACAGGAGGCAAGAATCTTTCTGTGGCATCAGCTGTCAACATCAAATGTGCTGTCTGTCCTTATAACTTTGTACTTCTCCAATTGTTCCAGGAGGAGTTACCTTACTCCTGATCAGGAGCAGGGCTGGACTGTATAGGCATCTACCAAAGAGCTCCATGTGTGCTGCTCACACTGCTGTATCCTGACCTTCACAGGAGTGGTGCAGCCTTCCCACTCAGAGTACCATGCTGTAGGTGGGCTGCAGAAGCTGCAGTACTGAGGTGGGTCTTTCAAAATTCATCCTTAGCCTTGTGTCTTGAAGTAGAACTTAGATGAACCAGTTCACAAAGTCTGAAAGGTCTCTAGTTGGCCCACAAGTGATCAATATTATAGTTATGAGGTGCTTTAGCTGGAAGGTGACGCTAAAAATTTTACTAAATGTTGACAGGATAAAAATATAGCTGATTTATAGGTTTCCTGCATGAGTACAAAGTGTAGATGTTTTGAATCTGCTCCTTCCACTTCTTTCACCAGGTTGATACATCCCTGTGTGTGGTGAGCTCCTTGGAACAGGAGCTCTCTCTGTAGTAACAAGCGTGCTTCACTTACTTAAAAAACCAATCATTAAGTAGCACATTTGTGATATAATAGGAAATAATAACAACAGGTTTTGGAGACCCTGCACCTCCAGGGCTTTCCTCACAACCGGTGTTCAGCTCAGGTTAAATTGTCTGGGACCTACCTCACCTACTGCTAAAACACCAATACAAAGCCTTGTTACTCATAAACTGATGCATAGATGACAGCTATTTCAGAGAGTACCAAAACTGCTCAAGAAATTTAGATGTATCTCAGAACCAGGGCAGTTTTGAAAATTCTGCCTTGTTGTTGTTTTGTTTGTTTGTACTTCTTTCAATACTAATATTTACAAACATTGCACACCATTCTGGGCACATTATTCTTACTATGTGTGTACAGAGACCAACACAGTAATGGGCTCTCTTCTTGTTGAGAAATACTGGGCACAACTTAGCAAACAATAACCCTGAGGCAAATAATAATACCAATAAGTGTGTGCCCACAATCAGATAATTCTCTGGGGTTTTGGGTTCTTTTGTAATCAATTAGATTGGAAAGGAGCTCTGAGATCATTAAGTCCATCTATGATGGAACCCCAGCATGTCAGTGAGACCATAGCACTGAGTGCGATATCCAGTGTTTCTTTAAACACTTCCAATGGTGGTGACTCCACCACTTCCCTGGGTAGTCCATTCCAATGTCTAATTTGTGAAGAAGTTCCTCTTAATTCCTCCTAAACCTTCCCTGGCACAGTTTAAAACTATAACTTGGTTTCACTGGTGACCCTTAGGTGCAGCTCAGACACTGGATTTTATGTTGAGGCTTTAGAAGAATCAGGGAAGGGCTCTTAGTGCACAGGACTGAGCCCAAGGACCAGGCATCTCTTCCTGGTGTCAAGGTTTGTAAAGGAAAGCAGTGACCTTGAAGAGAACCCCAAGCTGCCACCTCATTCTCACAAGTGAAAACAGGATACCTTTTGAAGATTTTCACTGTCACTCATTTTAATATCTAGGTATGATTTGATTCACTTCCAAATCAAACAGCACCGTAATATTCTCAAAATTAATAAATGTGAGAGTGAAGAATGTTTCTTGGCAAAATCCTGTGCATACCTATTGCATGGCATAAATAATACATTGTGATAATTAATAATGATAAATAATAAATAATGCAGTCAGTTGCAGCACTGGGGACTATGAATAGACCTACATTTATAAAAGTTGAAATTCTAAGCCAAAAGGATAATGTTTCAAACACTAATCTGTAGCATATTGCATTATTGTACAATTCAGATCATTTTAGCATTTAGTAAAGATATTTGACCACCCATCTTGTTTTCAAGCACATAACACCAAACAACATGAACAACAGTTCATGCCTGCTGCAGACCTTTGAGCATCAAGTTTACGTGTCTGCAAATCAATTCCAGTGACCTAAACTGCTCCCACAAAGCAGGAATGGGCATACAATTGCACCAACAAATGTGTGTGTGCCCTTAGAACTAGGGGCACAAAAAGAGAGGACTCTTTTGAGTTGCAGCTCAAAAGTAGCCACAGAGCATTAGTCTTTACATAAAACATACTTAATATGTTCATGTATAGATTATGGATCTATACTATTCATAAAGGCATTGTAAACCCTCTTGTCAGTCCTGCATATTAGCCCTTGTTGTAATAGGAAGTGGGAGAGCTGATTGACAGTTCATTGAACCAGATACTTCTTAAGGGAAAAATTGAAGAGGTTAATTATAATATCTCTTACTGCTTTAGTATTTCAGTGAGACACAGTGTAAATATATAAAGCCTAGAATGGAAACCAATATTTTCCTGACACCTCCCCAAGCAGGCACTCTAGATTTTATGATGCTGAAGAGTCAGAGAATTCCAAACCTATTCCTCTGTATAGCAAAACAGGGACTTTCAAACAGAAAAATAAATTTGTTGGCTTTAACAATATATATTTTTGGTTAACTTAGCAGTTTCAAAAGTCCCTGCTTTCCCATGAATTCAAATGGGAGCTGCATTCACCGAGTTCTGCTCTGCTGCAGACTGTCATGTTGGCAATCTGTAAGTAGTTTATTTATTATTTTTCACTGTAAGTGCAGCACCTTTTTCAGTGATTTGATTTTTTAGTCAATTATATATAGTGGTTAGAATGGCTGTTGTATTCCACTGCTACTTCATTTAAAGATACATTGCTTGGGCCTCCATTCAGCCAAGTACTTAGGCAGGTACCCAACTTAAAGTGCAGCACCATCAACACTGAGTCATCTGTTTTAAATTAGGCACTCTAGCTGAACCAACACCTTAATTAGGCAAGAACAGTTTTAAGGATTCCTTTGCTTTTTGAGGCATAACCCAGTGTCATCAATGGAAAGTTTGCCTGAGAGGAGACTTTGTTTCTATATTTCCAAGGCATAGATCTCCCCAGCGATGGTGTTTTATCATGTGTTTTTATCACTCTGTCTCTAATGTCTTTCACTGCACAAGGAGAGAAATGAAAAGAAAAATGCAGAGAGAGGAAGGTGGCAATTTAGGGACTCTCTGTCTGTGTGACAGGCATCCTAAAGGAGAAGAAAGAAAAACATTTAGGAAGTTCTGTGCAGCTACTGCTCAAATACAAGACCACTCCACTGCAGGTAAGAAATGAGAAATTTTGAGGGCTACTGAGCACTGACTCTTCACAGTAGATCAATGTTCAAAGTTATTTAGCACAGGTGTTGCTGTAATAGTGGCACACTGGTAAAATTCTGTGTTTACTGGCCCTCAAGCACCTCTCTCCCACCTGTGCAGTGGTCTGGTATTAGTATGCTGAGGCTGTAATGAAAACCTTCTCATCAGCTGGGCTGTGTCAAAACCTGCTTTTTCCTTGTGTTGTGCATGCTTCTCTCCTCCTCTGGGCATTGGTCTGTGCATTTACAGCTTGTACACAGGTTTTGAAGGGATTCAGGTGGCTGTTGTTGTTGATCATTGTGTGTGTAGTACTTCTACAGAGCTAGGAAGTTCTTTTTTTCTACATTTCTATGGTATGAACTCCTTTTTTCCATCCCAGCCCAAAGGATTCCAGGTGAGGAGGTAGTGGATGCATGTTGTACAGGAGCAAAACACAAGGAACTGATGCTCTGGGAAGATTTCTGTGCAGGCTGAGAACCTTGGCTGTTTGCAGAGAGGGAAAGCTCAAATTTCTTTTCCTTTCATGTGGCAGTTGACACAGCATTCCCTGGTCTTTAACCCAAGGTCTCTGATATCCCTTTACACAGACATGGGATAGGGGTGGGCTAGAGAGGGAGAAGAGCAGATAAATTCAGAGAGGAGAAGGAAAGAAGGAAAAGAAAGTAAAAAGGAAAGAATCAAATATGTGACATTTTTAAGGGAAGGTAATAATTTTATGATACCTACTGATACACTAAAAAAAAGCCTACAAGTGACAGGTTACTTCACATCCAGTAAAGTTCAAATTAAATACACACAGGGAGCATTTGCCTGAGTTTCATTTCATTATGTTAATCAATTAGACATGCTGAGAGAAAATGGTGGCTGGCACTAGTGTCACCAAGTGGACTTTCCCAGGGATTAAAGATTTCTTGCTCTTGTTCTAGCCTTGAGGAGAGGTCAGTGACTATTGCATGAATGGATGGACGGAGGGACAGACACTGCACATCCTCTAATGCAGGGCTGGCTTGTCAAAAATTGAATCAGACACCCTCACCTGAAACAGAAGCTCCCAGAAGGAGAAGGGCAGGGCCACTCAAGAAAATTATGCAGGAGGCACCTCAGCTTTGACAGCAGCAGCACAGTGTGTAGATAGCTCTGAATTGTCTGGACCCTGCCCAGCCCCGCTGCTGCGTGTTGAGGTTTCCCAACTCCAGCCCCTAGCAGCCCTGGCTCTGCTCTTCCTGTGTGCAGCACCACACTGGATGTCCTACAAGCCTAGCACAGTTAATCTGCCACCAGATTCATTGCTATATGGATACCCAAGAGCTGACCGTAATATAATAGCACTTGTATAAAACAGGATTTTATCACTTTTTCCTTTTTATAGTTTGGGAGTGACATATTTGTTCCATTTCTCTTAGGTATAGGATACTTAGCCTGCTGCACTTGAGTTTCTAATTCTTTCCCCATCCCTACCTATGAATCATAGGGTTTTTCACCTCTTGTTCCACTGACGCACAACGTGCAGCTGGGATCCTTCCTCATTTACACTGTTTCATACTTCTTGAAGAAGTGCTGCCAATGCTACCAAGCCAACACACATGTCCCACACAGATGTTAGAGCTTTTAAGACCCAAAGAGAATGTGGCTGAGAAAAATCTAGAGTGGGACATAGGAAGAGGGAATCTCTCTTCCCATCAGTCCTAAGGAGAATGACACCAAGTGGAGCAGTGTAAAATTAAAACCAAAGGCAACATGCAGGGAAAAAAGAAGGTACCTAGCATTTGACAGATGGATAGGACTGGCAAATAGAAAGAACAGGCATGGTTAAAGTATAGAAAGTGTTTGAATAAATAATATTTATTCTAACACTTCATCATCAACATATCAGCTAGACACTTTGTTGGTGGGAAGAAGAGAAAAATAAAATTTATCTTGCCATTTTTGCTTTACTAGGGAATATGTAACAGTTGGCAGTGTAATACACTTTTTATTTTCATGAGTTATGGATGTGCATGGCCATCCCTAAAAAATTGAAATAAAAACTGTATTACACCGCCAAGTCTCATATACTATATTTATACCATACCAGAGGAGGTGTCTGCAGAGCAACTATAGATATAAACTTTTATTATATCTATAGTTTCTCATGTTATTAGTATAGTTGTGAAAATAATAGGATTTACTGAAGGTTGTTATTCCCCCTAGCATCACTGATGTGGTATGAACAATATATTGACCTTTTGGACATTTCTGAACCATTGCAATGGATTTGAAAATGTGGTCACCTGACATGAACAGCCAGAGTCTTTGTCCCCAGTCTAAGACAATGGGCTCATGGTGTCTTTGTAAGGTAATATTCAGATTAGCCTCACAAAGTACACCCTGGTACTACCAACGGTGCTTCCCTTTTGTCCTCCTCAGTGTGCAGGGAACACTAACCAAACCTAGCCCTTTAAATAATTGCAGAGAGGGCATGAAGGCCCCAGACTGCAGCAGACTGCAGGATGGGATAGTGCTCCATAATCGTGCTTAGGTTCCTACAGCAGAATGACACAGAAATTTGCCACTGGAATGGGTAAAGCCCATAGACCTTGTTAAGCTACACGATTCCAGGTTTTCTAGGTGGTATTCACGCTTCCTGACTGATTTCTCAGCTTCTCCCCACAGGCAAATCCCTTGACATGTGAGGATACCTTGGCTGCCCCCTTTTCCTCAGCCCTACTGATTCTAGCAAGAGAGCAGGCAGGAGCAAGCATCCATTCAGTCCTACCAGGGAGATCCTGCGGTGCCTGACGCTGTAAAGCCACGGCAAAGGATCCACACAGGAGGAGCCCCTGGCCACTGGTCAGCCCTGCTGATGGGCACAAACAAAGATGTTAGGAAAAACCACGAAGAAAGGAAACTGCCACAGGTGTTCACTGTATTGCAGGCTTGATCTGATGTCCTGCACACACTGTGGAAATACAGCTGACTTCTCTGAAGCAAAGGAGAGCACCCCCATTGACAAGTTGTCTTTGCTTGCTGTAGGTGCACAAAGGTACTTGCCCAAGTTTTTTGAGCTCAGAGGCACAGGAGAAGACAGGAGCACCTGTTTACTGATGGGAAATGCCAATAGAAATGGGTCTGGAAGAGCAGCATATTTATAGGCTCACACAGCACCATATGGTGCTTGGTAGCAAAAATCATAAACTGAGACAGATGAGCAAACGTAAATTCCAGCTTAGACTTGATTTTCTTTTTTCTTTTTTTTTTTTTTTTCCTTAGCAATCATTTTATTTAATTTGCTCTCTTTGTCTCTGAGTGCTCAATCTGAGTTGGCTGTGTCTTGCCCCTTGCTTTCTGGAGAAGGCTGTAGGGGCATACAGCCTTAATTGTTTAAATAACTCTGTATCTATTGGAAGAAGGGGAAGGGGAGCCATGGAACAAAAGATATGCCTGGGGAAGATGGGCTGAGAAGCTGAAGTCAAAAGGACACATAGCTCAGGCCCTTAGGATTGGAAAAGCAGCCCTTAGAAATCTGAGGTCAGTCAGGCCAGAGGCAAAACTGATTTCTTTTTAATCAAGCTTAATCGTTTATATTAATACATGAATTTGCTCACAATGATTCAACTCAGCCTTTTAGCAGATCTCTGAAGAAAAAATTTGAAAACCACTTTTTTTTTTCTTTTTTGGCAAGAGTATCTCTGAGCCTATATTTGCAAATTACCTTTGGGTTTATAAAGGGCTGCTGTGGTCCTTCAAAAATGCAGCAGTTTCCTTGCTATTAGTGCACATCCATCTCAACCTGAAAGATTCTTCATTTCTGACCCTATTACAATATCCCTGTTCATCAATTTAAAACCAGTGTAGCTCAGCTCCAGCTCTTCAGTATAAACCCTCCAAGCTCAGTCTTCTCAGAAGTGACCATGGGGCAGCAACCATGGGGCACTGCCTTCTGTGCTGGATTGCACCATCCCTGGCTGGCACACCACGATGCAAGTATTTGATAACTTCTCCCTACACAATGTCCTCTAAATATGCAGTCTGAGTAATCTTGCATCAATCTTTACCACCTTTCTTTGCACCTCAGCTCAAGAGATACAAGATGGAGGAAGAACTTGCATCTCCTGGTGGGACAGTATCTCTGTGTCAGGATAAAAGTGTCTGAGGGTGTCACTGTAGTGATGCTTGCAATGATCCAGGGCTTCCTTGGTGAGCAAATGGCATCCTCCAAAATCCAGGGTGCTCCATCTGTCACGCACCTCTCATGAGCCACATGCCTAAATGCAAAGGGTACACTTTTGTTCATCTGCTAAGGTAACTGATGGCTCACCAGGAGGCCCATGTAATGATTGTACTTTTGCTGATTTATTAAGTGCCAATGGTGTTTTAATATTGTTTGTGTTTCAGAAATAAAGATAGTCATTGCCCTGAAGGCTTACAGTCTGAAAGACAGATACACACAATACACAACTCCCTATGGATACTTGGAAGAAAGATTTTTTTTTATTAAGGAGCTATTCTGATTTAATTTGGTTCTTTAATGTGATATTGGAGCAGTGCAGGGTTGAGTGTCAGCCAGCTGAAAGCACTCCTCTGCTGGACTGTAAAGACTACAAGACAAGTATCAGCATGTGGAGGGAGGGGACATGCAGCCCCTGTCTGACTCAATCAGAGCTTCAGGACATGAATTCCCAGTGATTTGTTCCTTGACCAGCAACCTCCATCAACCTGCTGCTTATCAGGGACTCTCATTCATTGCCCAAGCCAGGAAAGCTAAGCTACAGGGAATGTGCTAAACTAAAACTCAATGTTAAAGGACACGACAGAGAGGTGATGTGAATTTCTGCCTGTTGCACAGTGGAGTTGAAGCAGGCAGTCTATGTGGCATGAGTAGGCAGAAGGGCTTAAGGTTTTACAAGCCCCTCATGGATTATGAATTTGGCACCCACCTAGAGCTCTGTGTTTGGGATTGCCAGGGTGGATGAGGTCAGTGGAAATGGACCAATATTCACCCAGCCCCTGTGGCCCAGAGAGTGCTTACAGGCTGCCAGAGAGCAGTAATTCAGGAGGCAAAGGGGCACGGGTGGTACCTCCAAGAGGTTCTGCATCCAGGCACTCGTGCCTATGTGTGCATCTGGATGCATGCGCAGACACATGAACCTTTGTCAGCATAAAATGACTAGGAGACTCACAATTTTAAGGGCAGAAACTCCTGTGGTGTTGTGCAGTCTGCACTGATGAAAGGTGGATTCAGGTGGGTGTCCTTCCCCACCATTTTGGGAGGCTGACAAAATTGCCTTCTGTGGACCGTGCATGGCTTCCTCCACAGCCGTGGCCAGAGCAACTCTACCACTCATTTCCTGCAATTCCACTCAGGGCTCTGAACTCCCACACAGAGCGAGCTGCGGGGGGAAATGTTAGTCCTTATTCTTTCACTTAAATCAGTGCCAAAATCAATTTTGAAAAATCATCTCAAAGTTGCTTTCAACTCAATCTGGGTGTTTCTTTACTGCTAGAATATCACCCCATACACTGGAATCGTTATTACATCACACTAATCTAATTTAAATGCATTTTTACTGTACTTGGTTTAATGAATGTGGAATGTGTCACTATGAAATTGCACCATTAATTTGATAAATAGGACTTGAAGGTATAATTTTTTCCAGCATTGCAGACTAATGAAGCTAAAATACATATATAATAAGAAGTGTAAATAATAAATTATTCTTAGGAGCAAAAAAATTAATTAGATCTTACCACAAATTGCATCTCAATGTCAAAGTTTTTTTACACTACTGACTTTCAAACTAGTTGGAACATGACTGTGATCCTTGGAAAGTTTCTCAAGTAATTGCTGTCTGTACACATATTTGGGAATATACCTTAAGAAGCTACCTGAGTACCTACTGGTCTCTCACATGCAGCTGTCTCATGCTCCCTGCCATCATACCTGAATTTTAACAGCATTTAGAACAATTCCTGTTATTATTATTTCTAAATTTCAGATAAAATCATCTTTATTCTTGAAGACTCAAGGAAATATTTTTTTTTTTTTAGATTTCTGACACTGAAGAGAGAGCAAAATTAGGACACACTGCATGCAAATTCTCTGCAGAGGTGCCCGTGCCCCCACTGCCAGCTCGCTGCCTCTGCTGCTGAAATCAATGGGAGTTTTTGCACCGACTTCAATAGGAGAAGAGACTACTGTACAAAGCACACTACTTTTCACCGGTAATGGAAATGTCACAGCGGTGCCATTCAGGAAGGAAACCAAGTGCAGGGAAATTAAAGAGGAAACTCCAGTCTTGTGCAGTTTAGTTGCTGATAGCTCATCTCGCTCAGCCTGCTGCACCCTCAGCCGGTTACACGGTGCTGCCTGGTTTAGCATTCTTTGTCTCTTTGTCATTTCTTACTGAGCCCACAAAGAAAGGTTTTATCTCACTCCTCTGGAAAAGAAAGCGCCTAGAGATTGAAGAGATCAGGTGGCATTTCACCTCTAGTTTTCTTCATTCCCAGCTGGAGAGCTTTGAATGCTCCGCACAGGCAACTATTCTCTGACTATTCTATAGCTAGATGAAGGACCATTGGCCAAAATGTCATCCTTAACCTTATTTTCTATTCCTTGTTTCTAGTTTAACAACCAACATTTTTACTTCCCGTTGTTTGATTTGCAGCCAAAATTCTGACGTGTTATCAGTTTTGTTGCCAGATAGCACATTAAGCCTTACTAAGGGGTAAACATAATGATCTTCATTAAACCTTCTAAATGAACCCACCTCCTGCTTCTTCAGGTGGAGGAAGGCATTGACAAGGAACACTGCTGAACTGTCTTATACCTATTTTCCCCTTGCAAGCAGAAGGAGGGAGAGATGAGTGGCAGCTTTAAAGGAGGAAAAAAGTTAGATAAACATGAAAGGGTTTGTGAGATTTCCTTTCTTAATGGCAAAGTTTTACAGCAATAAATCACAATTCAGTCCATGCCATTAGTTTTGGGGGCATTATATCCCCTCATTAAAGTGCATAAACAATTATATTTATTGAAGGTAATGTACTGTGTAGTGCATTATAACGACACTCATTAACATATGTAATCATCATTTGAATGGGCTTTACTACAATGTAAACTGATAATGGCATGATTACCCACTGGGTTATTAACTTTTCAGTCCTAAGATAATAAAAGGTGATACAAGAAACAAAAAGCATATGTGCATCGCCCTTCACATGTGATTTATGTGCTTCACTGTGGAGCTATGAACACAGGTACCCATCATTGGGGAGACTGGCTCTTTATTGCACATTGTATTTGACAGAATAATAAATGTAGCAGAATGGTTCTTGGGTGGGCATCTGGGGAAAAAAAGTCCTGAGAATAAGGCGGGCAATACTTCAAACTGCAAGACCCAGCAAAGGAAATAATTTTGTCTGTCTCTCTGTCTCTCACTAGCACAGTGTGGCTTACAGATCTTCATATGCTCTGTCAGACTCACACAGATTAGGGGGAAAAAAAAAAAATCCATCTTCTTTATATGTTTCTCCTCCTTCTTCTTTAGCCCACCATGCGCTCCTCTCTGCCTGAGCTATAATTGCTGTTTATGAGAAAATGAAGGGATGCACTATGCTAAGGTACCTGTGTGCTAAGGTATTCATATTATGCTAAGTGTATGCTTGTATCAAACAGATGGTTTCAGGTATTGAAATGCAGCTTAGCTGCAGTATTCTGCAGAGTAGATTTATCAGTTTGCTGGAGCTTCTCTTCTATAAAATGCCTATTTCGAGGCATCAGAGGTATTATAAATACAGCTTATTTGTGTAATTTATCAGCCCTCTCCGGGGTTTGTCTCTGTGGAATCTTAGTGCCTTAATTTTAATGAATGAATCTGAGTTTGTTTTAGGAGGGGATGAGTTAAGAAATATTAAAATAAAAAAGACTCACGAGCAGCCATTCAAAAAATACCAGTTACCAACAGACAGGGCCTCTCCAACATTAAGTGGCATATATACGCTAAAGTGAAAAATTATGTGTAAATCTGCAGTACCTAAAGTGAATAGAAATACATCAGCCATTGTGTGCTAGCAAGACCTGTTTCTCCACTAAACTTTGAGTTGCAGACAAGGGCAGATACATCAACAGCTGATAAAAATTTGCCCTGACACAGTGCCAATGCAGAAGCATGTGGAGCCAGAAACTGCAGAGTTCCCAAGTGGCAGAGGAACAGTCCAACAGGTCCGAGACAAACTCTTCACTGCTTACAGTATAGAGGGTGTGACAAGGACAGGAACAGTGGTGGCCAGAGCACGTCTGGGCCCAGCTGCTTTATCCACCTTCAGGACCATGTGCGACAAGGTGCACAACCTTGCAACTGTGCTGGTCAAAGTTAGCTGCCAAACAGACCTAACCATGGAGGGGTCACATTAAAAACCCCCATGCCCAGAAAAAACCCAGACAATCCGGCCAGAGCCTTGAGTTTGATGGCAGATACCACCAAGGAACACCACTGAAGAAGAGTTAATGTTGCCATTAAATAATATTCAGGTTAATCTCATAGTCATCTCTTACTTTAGAAGTCCTTTGAAATGAAATTGTTTGGAACTTCTATTAGCTTGGCATTCCTTTAAGGAGTCCACTGTCAGTCCCTGGCCCTTGAAGAGGCTAAATATCTGCACTTTCAGCTCTCCATGGAATTCTAGAAAGCTCTGGGATGGTTTATGGTTTTCCATTAGCCAAGGGTCTAATAGAGACCTGAGATCCGTTAAGTGGGAAATTCTTCTCATGGAAAGCAATATACCGTAATTCTTTGCTAAAATCTGAGCTCACACAAGAAATCTGAGCTTGTGGTAAAGACCAGGGTGCAGTAAGTTTGTGCAGGAAATTACTTCATACTGTTTGTTATTGGACTATTTATCCACAACTTTTTAGACAACAGAGGCGATGGACTTGATTCGCTCTTGAACCAAATGGGGCAGATGCTCATTAGATGACTGGCCCTGTGGACAGGAGCTTTAAATCATGCCCTGGTATTGCAAACACCTCATTAGTGATTTGGAAACTGCTGAGGGGCTAAGGAGAATGAGAACACCCTTCTCTGCTCCGCTGACAGCATTTTTCCAGATCAGCTGTACTCATTTAGGGAGTCACCAAGGGCTGAGAACCTTGCACCACTCTGACCTCCCCCCCGGCTTGGGCAGACTTTCTGCCACGGTAGTGCCAGTAGCAGCATAAGTGAATCAAACCTATTGCTGTTTTTTGGCCATGATAACTTGACTTACTCTTATGATTGAACTGTTCCGACAGTGTATGAAAAAACACAGTGAAAAACACAAAATAAAAGCAACGTAGTATGTGAAAATACCTTGTACTACCTGAAAGCTCAAAGAGTCAGTGGTTGCTTTTGTTATTGCCAGTTCCAGCTGATAGCATCAATGATTTTTCCCACAATCTTTCTTTTCTTATTTCCATCTGTTCAAATTTATGTTTTAGTTGGGAGAAGATTAGAGACAAAAATAGTTTTTTGGTAGCATTTACAACCTGGAAGTTTAAAGGTCTTTGTGTTTTCTTCAAAGCATCATTCTGTATCGTGGATTTTTGGATACTTCACTATTCAATAGCTACTACATAAAAACAGTATGTGATTTAATAGAAAAAGCTTTAAAATGAGTAAAGTATGGAGAATTAGCATGTGCCATCCAGAAGTTTGTCAGCTGTTAAGCCGTACAGTCTGTCTGGCAGTGCTGGAAAATCAACTGGTTTCTAAGGTCTGACCCTCCCCAGGGCAGAGCACTCAGCCCCCCCGGAGAGGAGGAAATACTTGGCATTGCTCTGGAGCAATTCCTGCTGTTTCCTATTCACAACAGCGGTGATAGCTCTGGGGACAGGGGAAGAAAATCACCCAGAAGCTACTGCAGAAGTTGTACTGAGGTGTTCGGCATGGGTAGAGGGAATCAAGAGACTCACACCTATGGTAGCACTTGTGGCACCACCCAGATTTCAGAGCAGCACAAATACCACGTTTGCTTGGCTCACCAAAGTAAAGTGTGAGGAAGCGTTTACTGATGAGGAGGAGGTGAAAAACCTGCCTCAGACTCCATCTGCTCTTTGTCCTCAGACTGTTTTGTTGTGCTTTGTCACAGGGAGCAGGCATTGAGGAACTTGAGGGTTGTGGTTAATCCAGGGAAGACTGGAAAATGAAGGAAGGGAGGACCTCATGATAGCTTTCACTCTAAGGAGATATTTTCTTTCCCCTCGTGCTATTGTTCCTCTTGTTTTCAAAGTCTCAACACAAATCTAGGAGCTCTGCATGAAAGGTACAGTAGGCTGGGTATAATTACCACAGCTGCCACAGATGGCTCATTTTAACAAGAGACCCTAGGTAAACCTAGTTGTTTAGCCTGCAGCATAAACAACAAAATATTCTACTTAAACAAGCAGATCTGGGTCTGTGGAGGTGAAGCTCAATTCTGCCTTACTAATCTCTGTCATTAAAGAAGTGCAAAAGATGTTGGTGGGACAGGGGCCAGCTCAGGGCTCAGTTTTGATGTTTACCTGTGTAATCTCCAAGGAGGAGGATGTCTGGGTGTTGGAATGCACTTTGCCCTTTAACTGGGATCCCCTGAGCACTGCATTTGGAGTGCAAGGCATCGTCCATTTCCCAGGAGGGGAAGAATAGGAAAAGGAAGGGAAATCTTAAAACTTGTGAAATTTTCTAGTGTCATCTGCTTAGTCCCTCTAACAAATCTTGTTGCAGGACTGATACCCCAAAGACCACATCCTGTTGTACTCTACTAGTTGCCTACTGTCAGAATTGAGGTTAGTATGTTTTGTGGATGAGGAGCTAGAAAGACTCCTCCTGCTTGATAAAAAAGCAATACTCCAAATCAGGTCAAAGAAAGGGGTGTGCAGGAGACTCAGTAGAGAGGACATTAACACCTAAAACTGCTTTCCTCATGGGAGAAAACAAGAGAGGAGAAATGATTTTTAGCCTTCTGTATCTGTTCACATTTGTGAAGTGGAGCTCCAAATCAATACACATATTCCTTCTGAAAACTCACAAATTGGTATCTGCAGGATACTTTATTCCTTTCTGCCCTGTATCTCCACCTGCATCAGCAAACTCTCGTCACAGAGGTCCTGCTGGCACCAGCTCATTAGCACAGAGCTACTAATCTTCCTTTGCCAAAACCTTCCACTTCTCCTCTGCCAGTTCATAATGTCCTTAACCTTTCAGTCATGTAGACCTGTGTTGTAGTGACCATTTTTATTTTCTCCTCCAGAAATTTTTGCCTGTGACTACATGGCATTTCTAGGTACCATGCTTAGCCAAGTCCATGCTACTGACCACCACAACCTTTCCCCTCTGTCCTTCACTGCTGCTGCCTCAAGTGCCTACCCCAACTCCATCCTTGTCATTTTACCTGCTGCTTTGGTTTCCTAATGGATTATTAAAATACATTTTCACAATGATCCACAAGCATAAAGATGGGCATTTCTGGCCTTAACACCAAGGACCATAATCTCTTTCAAATGACTCATGTTTCCCACAGGACTGCAAGTACCAACCTCTCAGGCATGTCTCAGCCTGTTTGTTCGACAAGCACCTCTACCATACAGCTCCCCATAGAAAGAGATACCCCCATGCCATGTCCTCCTCTGGATCCCATCTTATGGCACGTATCCATCATGACAATGGCGTTGAGCTCACCTTGACACCTCTGTAGGAAGTCTGCAAACATGTAATGACAGCCTGAAAAGTTGTTGTGCACAAGATGAGGAATAAGAGGTCTGTGTTATAGCAAGGAACATTTGAGCTCATGTTGAAGGCAAGGGAAGGGCATAGGTTAAAGGAGGGTGCCTCAGAAGGCTGAAAAATCTCCATCAGTAGGAATCATTAGGAACAAGATACATACATAGATGTATATTAGTGATAAAATAGTAGAAGGGAACCTGCTGTAGGAGAGAAGAGTGTATAGGATAATATCACAGGTCCCTTCCAATACCATGGCTTTATCATGTCTTTGAAATCTATGTGATCATGTGTATGTTTATCTACCCCTCTCTTTTTCTGCCTACTCTCCCTTGAGCATGCTTTTTACCATTTCCTGTTCCTTAGCTTTCTTTCAATAACCTTACTACTTATTTCACCTTCCCCAAGAGGGGTCTTGGTCCCTCTTGAGACTTCTGGGCATTACTCTAACAGAACCACAAAGATGTAATAACATTAAACCTTTGATTCATTTCGTATCCTAAGTTGTGCTAGTGCTGCTCTGTGCCAAGAAAGAGGCTGTGTTCTTTCTTTTATTTCTCTCTTTCTCTCTTTCTTTTTTTCTATCTTTCTTTCTCTCTTTCTCTCTTTCTCTCTTTCTTTCTCTCTCTCTCTCTCTCTCTCTCTCTCTCTTTCTTTCTCTCTCTCTCTCTCTCTCTCTCTCTCTCTTTCTCTCTTTCTCTCTTTCCCTTCCTTGGTGAAGGGATTCCTTCATACACAAATTTTGGAAAACATTTGGGCCATCCTTTGGGAAGAGCAGCACCTAATAAATGTAAATTATTGTTATTTCACCAACAAGAGTTGCAGAATCTTCAACTGGACTCTCTTTTTTAAGAAAATATCCAAGTGGGAAATTAGTGCAATGTGGTCACACTGGGCCATGTGAAAATTAAATTCTATCAGAATGAACTGAAATGAGATTGATCACTGTATGCTAAGGCAGCACAGCCCTGCCATACTGTAGCTGTCAGCAGTAAGAGAGGAGAACTCCCTGACTTCAACTACTCCTGTTAACAGTAAAGGCAACAAAAAGCTCATTCAGCCCGATGCACTGGAGACCTCTTGAGAAATCAGCTACAGAGATCAGCTACAATCTGAGTAATTTCTTTGTGTCTTTCTTTATACAACAGTTTTCTGAACTTTGCATTGCTGACCCTCATGTGACATCCAAGGCTGGAGTCTAGTCTTCTCTTTGCACAGAATTGAATGGCAGGAAGAAAAGCTATGGTGGTTTTAGATGTTCTCAGAGAGCTTCAGTGACCTGGACACCCTGAGAGTGTGCTACCTGTGCAAGGAGCTCTGGCATAGCTTTTGGAAGAAGCCCTGGGCATGGCTTCCAAGGTTTTGGATCACAGGCAGTCCTCTGGACAAACCACTGCTCAGCCCAGGGACTGGCGGGCAAGAAAATGGTCAGAGCACAGAGCCTGACACAGGTTCCTGCACCACTGGGGCTGTTAGGAGTGGGGCACAGAGCATGGGTGAGCATCAGACCTACTTGTGCTCCCTGAGAAAGAAAAATGCCATAGACCTGTTAGGGAGGTGAAGAATTGGGTGAGTTGAGTAGGCCTGAGTAAGGTCAGCTGTTGTACTGTAACACGTAAATGGGAAGAATGTAAAAATATACTCAGCCTTCTCAAGAGACACTGCCCCTGGGTGGGGGACAGGATGTTCCCAGCCCCACAGGTAGTGGGGGAGGATGGTTACCCCTGGCACAGAGCTCTCCATGTCTGCACTGAGAGCCACCAAGGTGCAGCTGTACTGGGTACACACAGCACACAGGGAACACAGCTCCACGTGTCTTGGGATGGCTGCTCTAGGGTCTTGCAGAAATCTGTCTACAGGGATTGTAAGAGAAGCAGAAAAGAAGAATGGGTCAAACTGGTGTGCCAACGGGCCTCTTATCTGAGAAGGCTTTTCCTTTTTCTTTCTTTTTCTGTTCCTGTATTTTATTCACAAAGATCCACAATGTATAATATGTATATACATGTATATGGAAATATTAGATTTGGATAGGAAAATATGGGCTGCAGGAGCCTGTGGACAATGCTCCCTTCTTAGTTGTTATAAAAAAGAAAATAATTGTGAAAGCAGAGAGAAATCTGCAGCTGCTCCGGGCTATTCATACCATAAGAGATCCCATCAGGCTTTCTTTATTGTTGCAGTTTTGGCAAATTATTTTCTTATCACACAAAACCTATTCACTTCTGTTCCTGGATAAGCACTTAGGCTCATAAAGCAGTGGGTCAGCAACAGTTTAGCATAGAGCACATGGAACTGCTGACCTTGGGGACTTCTGGTGCCTGCCCCTCCAAAAAGCAGCAACTGGAGTCAATAAAAAACTGGCCAGGCCAGTTCATTAGTGAGCCCAGCTCTGTCACTGCTCGCATGGCTTACTCGATGGCTGTGCAGCCCACTTCTCCTCCTCCTGCCATTGTGTCTCACCTTACAGAATGCAATCACGGCTCCTTCCCCAGGAGAGTGGGATGTGTAGCTGCCTGCCTCCCTGACAAGGTGCATTTTCCCACAGGAGGCACAAGTACCTATCCGTGTGTATATCCTCCTATGGACACCGTGGGCACGATTGCACCCAAGGAATGTGTGATATAGATTAGATCAGCAGCAGTGCACAGTCTCCAGGCCAGGCAATGAGTTTATTGTGCCCAACACACATGTGCACTGGACAAATGCTCTGGCATCTTCAGCGTGGGCAGAGAGCATGCTGCTCCTATTATACTAGCCCATTAGGGAAGCAATTTGAAGAAAAATATTTAGCAATTTGGAAGGAAGCATGGTTCCAGAATGGCTTGTTTCTGTGTGACAGCCTGCCATGTACAGATGAAAGGGAAGGCTTGTAACAAATTTTCATTACCCGCAAATAAAAAAAAAGGCAACAGCAGGCAGAGCAAGTGCTTTCAGCCTGAGAGGTGTGGCCAGAAATCCCCCCAGGAGACCACAAAGGAGCCTCAGCAAAATAAATCAATCAATCTATCAATCACTTACACTTGCATAGCGCCCTTTATGAAAATGGCAATCAGTGCCTGACAGCCTGTCAGACTTTGGCCTTCAAGTCTTTGCCTCAAAACTAGTCATTAAGTTCACCAAAATACAAGCTACAGCTCCCTGCTCTCACTCGGCGTCCTTGCTCACCTTCCTTCCCTTAGCTGCTGTGGTTTCTCCGTAGAAAACATTCTTTGCTCAGAGCAGCTGTGACCAGGCTTTGTGACACCATGCAGCAGAGCCTGTAAACAACACATGCATTTCAGACCTGCTTTGTTCCCATTCTCTGCTGCAAATTTGGACCCAGCATTTGGCAAGGGAGCTTGTCCTGAAAGAAGCAGAGCCGCTGGATTTGGAGCACATCGTTCCAGTGCACACAGTGTCTCACGCCACTCACCTTCGCTTGCAAATTTCTCTTCAAAGCAGAGTTCAGAGAGCAAATGAAGTACTTTGGTGGAAAGAGCTGTCCACTAACAGACCATTTTGCTCCAGAATCACAGGGAAGCCCGCCTGCTGTGAGTGTGTAGATGAAGGTAGCCCCCTAGATACAACTTCTAGGTTTGTAAGTTACTTCACTCTCTCATTCTGAAGTCTGGCACTAACCCTTCCTCTGTTAGTCTACAGCTTCCCTCCCAAAAGAGCCAACTGAAGTCTGCTGACTAAATCCCCACACAAATAAAATTTGCCAAGTGAAGATATTGGTTTTTAGAAGCAGCACAAGAACATGAGGCTGAGACTTTATTTTCACTGATAAAAACAGGGTGCAGGAACTGACTCTGGTTTAGAAAGTCCCCAGTCTGGGAAATTGTGGGTTTATGCTGTATAGCCTTCCACAGATGTTTCTTCTGTGAGTTTATTCTATTAATTTTGGGACCTACGTATAGTATCAGCCTTGAGATTCCTTGAGTTTCTTACATTGGTTTATTTTATGTTTACTACCCAATATTTTTGTCTGAAAAGCCTTTTTTCCTTTCATTTGGGGAAGCAGTGGTCAGTAACCTCCATTTCCTCATTTGTTTCTCTGTGCTCTTATAGACTTTTGCCTTACCCCTCCTTGATCATCTTTTTTCCAGGCTAAAAACTTATTTAATCTTTTCCATATCTGGGAGCTGCTCCACATCTTTGATCACTTTATTTGACCTCTTTTGCCAGTTTTATGGCTTGATTACATATCTTTTGAGAAAGAAGGATAGAAAAGTGTATTTACCAATTTCTTTCTACTAATTTTCCATTAATATCTAAAATTCAGATTTGTTTATTTTTTCTGCTACAGCTAAACACTATGAGCTAACATTTTCATAAAACAAATCACACTGGCTTTAAGACATCTTTTGAAAATACTAACATCCAATTTTTATCCCAACACCTTGCCTCTAATCTTGGTGGTATTTTTCTCTATGTATGCTAGTTTGCATTTATTAGCACTGAATGTGTCCTACCATTCTATTACCTAGTTGCTCCAGGATCAGTGTCAGGAAGCTTTTCCATATCTCAGCGCAGTCAGGTTTGGGTTTTACTACTCAACATAATATTACAATACCAGTGAATGGCATCATATTGATTTTCATTCTCTGATTTATGAACATGATGCAATGCTGAGCCTTGTCAGCCTGTCCTTGCAACTCCACAAGGAAGAGGCTGCCCAGGGTGGTTGTGGATGCCCTATCTCTAGGGGTGTCCAAGCCCAGGTTGGATGGGGCTTCCAGCAGCCTGGTCTAGTGGGAGGTGACCCTGCCCACAGCAGCGGGTTTGGAACTGGATGATCTTCAAGATCCCCTTCCAACCCAAACCATTTTATGAACCTATGATTTTATGATAAACACCTTTGTGTTCAGAAAAAGAGTGACTGTCATACACATTAAAAAAAATTATATCTAATTCCTAAATATGTATTTTCACAGTTTCGTGTGACACTGCACCACTTCCAGCAGCTCTCCCTTCCCCTGCAATCCCTCAGCCTGACTGAGGAGCACTACATGTCACAAAGACAAAGAATTTGGATTTGGGAAAGGGCTAAAAAAGAAAAAAAACCATAGAGGGAGCCATGAATATAAGTCAAAGCTTTTCATTTTTTGTCCATTTTTGCAGAGCTTTGTGATTAATGTCTTGTGAAATCTGATTTCCACTACAGGACAGAAATGCTTCCACTTTGCTGGTCCCTTTCTCAAAAAAGAAGGCCAAGTGAGGATAATACGTAATGTGAGCCGCATGAGGCAGAATTAGGGTCCCCAAGATAAGCCTTTGCATTTAACACCTCCATTCATCTTCTCTGTCTGGAGATTTTGGAAACCTCCACTAATGACTGAAAATTCTATTGGGATGGATTTTTTCAAAATCTTCTTTAAGTGAAGAGATAGAAGTCGCTGCTCCTTAGTAGCTATCAATTAATATCTGAATCTTTCTTCTTTTCCACTTAGATAATATTTTCTGATTATATTAATTCCTTTTTCTTTCTTGCCTCTTTTGGCCAATGGGTTTTGACTTCCTTTTAGGGACTTGCAGAAATTGAAATTATACAAACATTTAAGCAAGGTGGAAAGTTAAAGCTGTTAATTAAAAGCTTTCCTCATATTTCTCACCTGCATTCCCATTTGCCTTGCCAAATATTATTAGGAATAAAGGTATTATAAAGGTAGGGAGATAAGCCATTGGACATACAAATTTGAATGCCAGGAAAATAAACAATTTTCATGTGTGTGTGTATTTGTAGTAGGGACAATACATAGGTAGGCAGATTGATTGGTAAAGAACAGAAAATGAAAGAGGAGAGATGCAGAAGAGAAAGGTGCAAAATAACTTCAGAACAAGTGGCGTAATATTTTTTATTTATCATTTACTTCCAATTGCATTTGAAATTGCAGAATTGCTAGAATTTAATCACTCATGTTCTCAAAATAACAGCAGATATTTAAAGCTCTTGCTTTTCAGAAGAAGCTGACCCCTGCTTTTATCAACTATTATATAAGCTATTTTTAAAATATGTAAATTGCACTATAAAACAGCTCTCTTGGATTTCCTATGGCTTGGAAGTCCTTGTAGATATCTATCTATTTATTTATTCTATATTGCCATCTACCATAATGTAGAGGATAACTGCATTCAACTCTGCCTCATTTACATTGAAGCTTGCACCACATTTTACACGGTAGATTCCTGATCCTTGTTGTGGGTGTAAACACTGTTACAACATGAATCTTTGTATCTATCTGTGTGTACTAATGCAACACTTCTTTTTTTTCCTAAACTTAAAAAGCCACATTGTCAGAGCTTTGCTTATACTACGTCCTCTGTACTCACAAAACCATCTGAGAATACATGCAAAAATTGCTGGGCTGTGTTAAGGAGTGAGCCAATGCGCTCTGCTCTGGTTACTATGTGCAAAGCATGCCTCTGGATGATGAGGAGAAAAGAGGCAGGAAAATATTCCTGCTAAGTCTTGAAAAAGTCTTGGAAAAGTCTTGGAAAAGGATGCAGTAGCCTAGAAAAGGATTGTCACTGTCTTTGCTTTTCCACCTACCCCTGTTGCATGCGTTCCATGGCAGTGAGCATGCATTCTTCTCAACATACACACAATATTTGTAACATGTGTAAATACATATATGTACATAAACTTACACAGGTCAAAACACATAAATATCAATTCAAAATACAGAGTTATGTGTTCATACATATATATATACATTGCTATGTGTTGTCTGGACCAATACTGACACACTCCTATGTATGAGAGTCACTCCTAATAATATAAGACTATTTCTTATATTGATATTGTGTCTAGGAATAAGGTCCTGATCCAGCAAACAGAAAGATGCTTCATCCTCAAAACATTTGCAGCCTGAATATTACCAATTTATTCTCAGTGAGCTAATTCCTGGTGCCAGTCCATGAAAGAAAATATGTATTATTAGCATGATATCCACATCACTAGGAGATGCTGAGTTTCAAATGTGCCTGGCTGCAGATAGTAGGAGAAAATTTTCTCCTAAAATTTTCCTAAAAAAAGGGGGAAGGAGAACAAGCCTATTTTTACCTTCTGTATTCTCTTAGTGCCTTGTCCAATTTGTCTTACAACTTCATGGAAAAAATAATTTTGCCCTAAGTCTTCACAACGTTGAAGTTTCATTGCACTGAAGAGAAGAAAACAATGGACAAAAGAAAATAGAAGTCTGGCTCCTATTCATAGGTTCATGTCATGCCAAACTGGTGGAGAGACTCCTGTCTTTCCACAGTATGTTTGACATTTAAGGAACAGGGAAATGACTGATTTTTCTTCCTTTTCTTTCAATTTTGAATTTCAGTTTTCAGTCTTGATCAATTTTACAATGGGTGCTTTTTTGCTTAAGAATTCTTGTAGCTGGGCAAAACAGAGAAATCATCTTCTGACAGATGAAAATGGGAAGTTGTTGCTGGAACCATTGGGGTTTTCTCAAATTTTTGGAAAAAATAGACTACAAACCTGCAAATTTTGTTACCATTTTCAGCTGTTTCATCTATTCAAATGATAAACTGCACTTCTTATGTCTGTATTTACATCAGATGTTGATATGCCACCTTCCTACAAGATTTTTAATTATTTTTTATTATATTTTCAGCCATTTTCTCTGTAATTTTGTATTTTATGTTATACTTTAGCTTCAATGAACTGCCTATTAGCTTACTGCTCTATATGGAAGCTGATGCATTCAAAGATCTCCTTCGGGTCCTCCATATAGCTCTGTTCCACTGGTGGTGTTTATATTTTATTTTTTTTTACAATGACTTTTGATTCATTCTGTACATCTAATTTTTCCCACATAACATCAGTAAAAGGAAGTATAGGAGGGGGATGGTTTCCTCCAAACAGGGGGTCTCCCTCTTGGCTTTGATTTGCTTGGCAATCAGAGATTTTGTGTACAATCTTGCACAGCAAAAGGTGAGAAATGCAGAAGCACTGGCTTTTAACAAAAATACAGACAGCAGCAGGAAGTCTTCTCTGCCCAATTACAAGGTGATCCCAGTTCATTTTTATGGTTTGATTTTTTTTTATCACATATGTTTCCAAACACAGTCCTGATATCCTGTGGGGATGCTTTTGTAAAGAGCCAGAGCTTCTGATTTAAGGAGCTTCAAAAATAGCTCTCTGCCTCTTCTGTCTGGAAAAGAGCAGTCATGTAACAACACATTTATTCTCTTTGAAAAATAGAAGGATGTCAGAAGAAAAGTTCACAGTGAAATTAGCCTGATTTGTTTTGTGGTCCTGTGATTTTGGCTTCAGATGTAGGAAGGAAAAAACAACAGTTTGTTTAATAGGCAAAAATTACTATTAAAAAAAAAATTGTCCTCAGAAAATTTCTTTTCCAAATAGGCACTGTCATCAATTATACAAGACCCCTGGAAAAATATAAATAAAAAGGCAAGCTAGATATCCATGGATAATTTTTTTTTTTTCCCTGTAGTCAGCATACAACTCAGCCCTCACATTCAGAGAGGGAAAATCTCATTAATTTTGATATAAATGATCAGCATTTCCCACAGATTTCCTCTCTGTTGTGACGGATGCTAACTGGGAGTCTTCTAGTATCTCTCTCGCCTAGAGAGAGTGGCTTCCACTGATGCCAGTCGGGAGGAGCTGCCATTTGGGACACAGTGAGAAGTCATCAGGGCATTCCTAGGTGTGATTTTTTCCCAGGCAGGACCACCCAGAAAAGCACTGCTCAGAGTATCAGCAGAGCTCACTCTGTAAATTTTATGCAGCTTCCTCCCACTGCATCATCTGAATAATTGCACCCTGCATATCTGCATTAATGAATTCACTCTCTAAGAAACTCACAGAGTAAATTATCCAGATGGTAAAAGAGAATGGCATGGCCATCTTCCTCCTCAGTGTGCTAAGTCAGCCCAACATGCACATAATGATGCTAACACAGGTGGGAGGTGGACACCCAGACAGTAGCGCAGGGTTCATCTTCAGCATTTCCACTCGTGTGGCAAGTATGATTGTATATCCCCTGGAGACTTATTTCAGGCTCACAGGGATGCACTACGTAGTGCTTAATGATAGACAACTTTCTCCTAATGATGTGGCTTACACCAATTTGTGTTTATCCTGCAACATTTCCCTTTTAAGCAGGCTGGACTCCTCCGTCCCCAGGTAGTATGCCATTCCCTCTCCCCCTCTCTCTCCCGCACACAATGTCTCAAACCGCCACATTAGAAATAAAATACAAATCAAACCAGAAACAGAAAGCAGTTTTGGTGGTCCTGTCTGTTGAAACTGAGACCTAGCCCAGAATATAGAGTCCGCTGTGTCCAGCTGCCTGAAGGGAAACCTTCCATATTCTCAAGTGTAGCAGGGAACAGGTTATTGTGGGACCATAAGTACTATGAAACCTCTAAAATGGGGTCAAAAGTAAGGAAATCAGAGTTCTGGTACATGCTCCACTAACAACATTTCTCCATAATTTTTGAAAGGCATCCAGAATTTCGTGTCAAGCCTAGCAGTGACAGGGTCAAAATTCCTACTAGCTTTAGGGTCAAGCCTATCATTTCTCCAGGTTTCATCCAGACTGCCTGTGCAATGGACATCCTAACACCACAGGTAACGTTACCATTCTGCTGAACTCCTGGAAGCCTGTCTCCGTTTCAGATTCCCCAACTGAAGCCAATAGGAAAATTCTAAGCATTAGCAGTGATCTTTGATGGTACTGAAGGCTTTCTAAAATGCAAAAACAAACCTAAAAGCCCACTCCCACAAACTCCTCATTGTTGTTTTCCTAGAGCTTACTGATTTCTTCAAAGGGCATGTCCAAGAAAACACCATAAATATCTCCATAAATAATGAATGACTCATCATATAAATTGTTCCAGAACATAGGGAAAAGCCATACAGAGCATAACCATTTACAATGAAGACTTAGTGGATTTGTTAATAGTGTGCTGAATTCTTTAATTGTACAAGTGAGAAAGTTAGCAACCAAGCTTAATAGAAAAATACCAATTCCTTCTAAGAGTAAATAATGAAAAAAAACCAAAGAACCTCTGAAATGTCACCTCAAAACATGGACAGCTATGCCAAAAGCCATGAAAAAGCATGTGGCTGGACAGCGAGAAACTGTACCAAATCTGGGGAAAAGAAAACTACTACTTGGGAAATGAGAAGGGATGAAAAAACAATCCAGTATTTCAACCAGGAATTGAATGGTGCTGTGTTGGGTGACATTTTTATATGTGCTGCACTCCCCACTTCAGTCACGAGGTGGGGTGTGAAGAGCTTGTGTAGGAAATGCTATGAGTAGTTCATGAAAAGAACTGTGGAAGAAAAGGAGAAAGGCTCTGCTACAAAGTAGTGCTGGAGCTAATGCACTGGAATCTGTCATTGTTTTGAAACATACTTGTACAGACAGCAAAGTAAACAATTTATTCATGTATGAAGAGAGGATGGGACCTTCAGTGCTTCAAATGTGCTGCATATATGAAAGGCCCATTGATTTTCTATTACCAAAAGCAAGAACACGGAAAATACGGCTTTCTGCAATCAATATTTGCATTTCTTTTTGTTCTTCTTATTGTTATGACATTAAATGTAATACATAGGTACACCTAAGAACTTCTGCAGTTTCATCTTACAGTGTTCCAATTCCATAGAGTAGCTGTTATCTACTCAAAGACCGAGAGATGGTGGAGAGGGAGACCTTTGTGAGGTGGGGAGCATTTCTGCCTGTGTCCTGGACAACTGATCATGCACCCTGCCCCTTGAATGCCCAAGCAATAACATCATGTTTCCCAACAGTTATTTGGGAATGCAACCTAAAATAGAATGATTGTAACAAAAATCAGAGAAGCAAAATCAGGGCAAATAGTTCCCATGTGGAAGGGCATCATGTGTAACACATTGAAATAACTTCTAAATGATGTGAAAGCATTTGGGTATTGTTGATAGTGGATATGCCACTGTCCCCCACGTGATTTAATGAACTGATAATCCTGCCTCTTGCTGGGAAGGTGGTGTCTCAGTTGAATGAGAGTAATTTCTTCTCACCCTTACCTGGTACAAGATTCCAATATGCAGTCATCTCTACTGGGAGGTCAGCATAATCCAGACAGGAGAAGCAGTGATGATGGAAAGGTGTAGCATGTAGCAGCAATATATGCCAGGACTGCATGGTAGGTTATAAAAGCCCTGTTTGATAGCTTTATGATTTTTAGATTTACACATATCACACTGTGTCACTGATCTGGTTGGAGATACATAGATTCCAAGTGAAATGGCCTCTGCAAAACCACCCTGAACCTTCTATATATTTATACCTTCACTTGGTTAATATATGTTGCATAGGAAAATGCTAACCTTTTACCTTTCTGATTTGGGCACCACTGCAGGTCGTGCCAAAGTCTGTGGAAAATTTCAGATTTCAAGATCAATTTCACAAGCACTTGCTTTTGTTAGCTGGTACCAAGTCCTTATACATCACTTGGGCTAAACTTTCACAGATGTTGGAAATCAGAGGTCCTTCATGCCAAAGTAATTCACTGTAATGCCTAATGCTGGTGTGGATTTCACCTTCATCTTTATGCCTGTGAAGAAATTGTGTGAGTGCTGTTAATCTGTATACAGCTAAAGATGAAATATGAAACCTTCTTTCACCTGCAGTCACTGAAATTCTCATACTAAAGCCAAGTCTCTTATAGGTTAGAATTACAATATGTGAATAATAACACTTTTTATTCTCAAAGAGCCTTAGAAACATTAACTGGCCTTTCCAGGCTCCCCAGTGAACTAGTTCAGTATGATTATTCCTGTTTTACACAGGGAGAAAGTGGGACAGAGAACCATGTCACTGGTCTGTATTGCCCTTTCCCAGTGAAATATGAAGGCACAGAAATACTCAGCAGAGCCTCCATGAGCATCTGTATTGCTTCCCTGCATCTCTCCTCAGGAACTCTGCCACTGTGGCAGAAATAGTTTCCTCTCTGTATCTGAGCAGTGAGAAGAAATGATGGTGTGAGCACAGGGGCAGCCTGAGCCTGGCCAGGATCACTGTGAGAGCCCTGGGAAGGGGTGAGCTAGAACGACAAGCGATGGCACGATGGTAGTAGGAGCTGACATGGATGTTTTAAGTTCCCTGTGGTCAGTTCATGCAGCAATAATAGAAACATTACACTGGCATGAGGGCTGGTTCAGGACTCGTTGCCTGTGTTAATGGCTATTGGTGCTATTTCTTCCCACCCACAAGTGCCCCACTCCCAACTCCACAGCACTGTGCAGATGCGCCCCGCAGCTGAGCTGGGACATAGCTCAGTCACGCACTCGCCGGCTTGTCTACCCTCAGCTGGCAAAAGAAAACTTACCCCCAAATCATCCAGTTCTCTTCACTTGCCTAGTGAAGGGCTTGGCACAACTGATTCTAAATGATCCAACTATTGACGCCTACTTAGATCATGGGAAGTTTTCCCAGATTCTCATGAATCTTCCTGGTGGGAAAATTTCTGCGCTCATCTCGTCATGTCTCTGTGGCACATCTGTATCTGAGTGCTTGGTATGGATTTTATGCATATACACCAAACAACCTACTGCAAACAAGCACCAGTGGAACTAAGAAAGCAGACCACTAATCTGCAGTGGTATCCCTCTCTCTCAAATCCTTGATGCCACAGAACCAGGGCTAGGCTTCAAAGTAGTCCATATTCAGTTTCCTGACATGGGGCTCTGCAGTGTGTGCTATGGGATTTTTCCTGCTCCTGTTGTGAGGGAGTGCCTGGCAGGTGATGCTTTTCTTCTCTCGGGTCTTTTCTGGCAGTGGACATCCATGGTCCTGGTCACCCATGCAGCGTTAAGCAGTCATTAAGAAGATGTTATATATCTAAAGTGAGTAAAAGCAGACACCAGACTTCAGCTTATTAAAAGTTATTTTCTGCAAGACTGTGCAGAGCTCACTTCAAACCTTAGTGATAGAAAATCTCCTGGGGAGCTCTTACCTGTAAGAGCACAGACTAAGGTAACAAGCTGGGGGATAAAATACTGTGGTTATATTGAGGAAGTTGCACACTGTTAGCCAGAAGGTGCTGTTGCTTGGCCAGTACGAAGGAAGTTGAGGCTCCTAGGCTGTGCCAATACACTGAAGTCCCCATACATCTGTTTTCTGCCCTGTTATGAATTGTTTCATAATTCATGTTATAATGAGTGTTTTGTCATGATGCTTCAAAGGCTTTCTAGATCACCATGGATCCCACCATTATGTATGGTATCTTTCTACTGGTAACCTAGGAAGGCTGGCAATATTGGCCCATATGAGAGCAATGAGCTGTTTCCCTCCAGAGACAACTATGGAAATCTTTACTCCAAGTATTTCTGGACACATCTCCCTTTTTCCCTTTGCTACTCCAGTTTATGGACTGTATTACTGGGACAGAAGGTCAGAATTGTTTCTTAGAAGTTGCAGGTTACATTTGTAGTGTGATGGTGAAATAGGCACTTGGGAAGCTGACAGGCAGAGGAGGGGGGTGAACATCATACCAGGAGGATGATGAGCACTATCAGCCTCCCCAGATTGCACGCCCAGTTTCTCATGGCCTTTGTGAGGCTGGGGGATGGAACCTGGAACACACATGCTAGGAATGGTTTGCTGACCTGGGCAATATTTTGAAGGGCCAAGGAGGAGTCCTTGATGAAGGGTTACAGTTGTGCATGATCAGAGGGACAGGGTGCACTGTATTCCCCCTCTGAATTTTATGTTGTCTCTATAGACAGCATGTGCTTTTATATAAGGCTTCGTCCAGGATTGCCACACACCTCTAATTCATGTGAATGTGCAGCATAGCGATACACAGACTTTATCAAGATTCATATGTCCATTTTATGATATTTTTTGTGGGGATTTTTACTGTACTGCATAGCTGGATTTTATTACCTTCGGTGTGTGTGTTTTATGAGTGATGCCAAGCATTTCAATGAATTGTGCAAGACTCAGACCCATGAATGCAAAGGCATCTTCTGTAATTTCATAAATAACAATAAACACACTAAACTGAATGTTGTGGACAATCATTGTCTTTTACTGAGTGCACATACTACTGTGCAAAATTAATAGTTATTAAAAAGCCCTGTAGTAAGACAAACAGTTGTACACCAGCAGTCATTTTTTCCAGGGCTTAGGTGCAGCTGCAATATGGCTATTTATCTGTCCATTATCAGCATCTTTGACACAGATGTCATTTTCCCAGACATGTCTTGTCTCCTTTATTCATTAGATTGATGTTATGGAGGAGGAAAAGGTAGAAGTGAGGGAGATTAAAAAACCCACTGAAATAAGGAGAAAGAAATTAGTATTTTCCAAATTATTTTCTCAAAACAGTGTAAAGATGCTTTCATACCTGTCTTGGGGTTTCATTCCCATGAGTCTACCACCCTTGTATGAGCTTGGGATAGTTTTAATTGCCCTGGGCTTCTGTGATGCCGCCCACCCCAGCAGTATGTTTCCACTGTTTTTCTCCCTGTGCCAGCACTAACCCTCAGTGTTGCACACAATGCATCCACGGAGGAAGCCTGCAGATTGGGTTGAAAGCCAGTCACAGATTTCTGGTGGGACGAGGAACAGGTAAGATATTTCCCCAGCCCTCCACGTGGGATCTCCAGGCTTGCAGGGCTGGACAGTGACTCACCATCAGGGATTGCTGGGGCAGTCTGGAGAGAGGATGAGTAAGAGCCTGTGAACTGTAGTTGCTGCTGCTCGCCAAAACATGCCTTACTGGGAGCTGATAGGAACACAGAGCCCGTCCCCACAAAGCTGCTCTCTAGGGGTGATCTCTCAGCCAAAGAAAAGTATCATCTTTGCCTGAAACTCCCATCTGCAGTGCGATGAACTGCAAAGGAAACTGCTCTGCAGTGGGATCCTGGGGCGGGGTGGGAAAGCTTTAACATCTCTTTTTTGTTTGTTTTAAACTGAGTCCTTGTGGAGTTTGAGCCAGGTGATTTACCTTGTGGTTGGCTCCCAGTGAGGAGTGCTAATGGCACAACACTCCAGATTCCATTTTCTGTCTCTGGCCCGCCAATAAAAAGTGTCACCAGTTGAAAACATCTCCCATTAAGCCATTTGGCACTTCTGTCTTGGGTGGAGGTAGACCTTGGCCAGCTGGCAGAAAAGACAGCTGTAAGCAGCACAGGAGGGACAGCACAAGAGCTCTGAGTGGGATGCACAACCACACAACACATTGGGGCATGCTGGGCTGTTTAGAGAAGAAAAACAGAGCACAGAAATTTGTAAACCCCTTAGTAGGAATGCTGTTTTGACCAACATATCAGCAAAGGTGTCAAAAAGTAAAAAGAAAGATTGACCAGTATGACATTCCCACGGTGCTAGCCAAACTGTCTCATTGCTGAGTCCCCTGCATCCCTTTATTGTCACACATCATGTAACGCTTACTAAATATGATCCCCTCTGTGGTCTCCAGCTCCTCCAGGTTTTGATGCAGGACTTTCACCTCCACCTGGCTCATCTGAGGAGATTTTGTGTTCCATCAAATCCAGAAGAGAATAAGTGACCCTTATTTGTCTACAAAACCTGCCAGCTTCACCAGAGGTCCTATTCTGCTTGGTTTTACAGTGCTGGTGTGAGCTGGTGCTGATGTGATCTCTTCTGTCCATTTTTGTGGTCTTCCTATGATGAAAGGTCACTTACAGATGGGACTTTGGCTGTGTCTACATACATTGCTTTCCTTAGAGATCAATATTTCTAAGAAAATGACCTTAACAAAGCAGAGGACCAGACATCCCTGTAAATTCTGGGAACCTACAAGTAACTCCTGGGAGCTGGAAACACAAACACAGTTGGTTGTGCACCAGTACTCAGTGTTACAGTGAGAGCAAACCTGGATGACCATGGAGCAGTAGAGGGTGTACAGGTAAATTAACCTGTTTCCCAGGAAGGCTGGCAATGCAGGACACACCAATTTGATACAACAGGTAGATGAATGGCCACTGTATTGACTCAGGGATGCAGCCACCTCTATTTCGCTGTAGATTAATTTATACCACTCCCCTCTAAGGTGAGTTTCATGACACCTATGAAACTTCCAAGGAATAAGTGCAGTAGAAAACCAAGCAATCTGGCATAAAATGATTTGAATAAGGTCAAAATGCATTTCAGTGGCATGGCCCCCTGCCAATTTAATTTTTTGGGGTCAAGGGGCTTTCCACAGTAGGAATCAAACCTTGCTCTTCACAGGCTGCATTTCAGCACTCCTTCAGCTTCCCAGCTTTTGAACACCCAGCAGCTCTTCCTAGAGCTGTGAGGAACTCTTCAGGAGCCAGTATTTTCTCAAACATGTCTGCTGAAGGCTGGACTCCTTCTGTCCCTCGCAGGGATGTGCAAACTAATGGGAAGAAGAATTTCTTTCTGCAGCAGATTTGGCTTCAATGAAGAGAGGGAGAGTACATGTGACAGGAGCCAAATCATATGGTAGGATTGTGGACTAGGAGAATTACATGCCCTGTCTCTGGACAAGACTATGACTTCAGCTATGACTCCTCTCTGTATCCATCTCTGCTTGCTGTACAATGGGCAGAAGGACAATCCAAGGCAGAGCAGGAACTACTCAGTGTTAACTCACTCAGGCATGCAAATTACTCTGCTCTGCTTGGGTCTGACTGCCACAGAACAATGTCACTTCCCTGCCTCCAAGCAAGAGGGAAGCATCGTTCACTCTTCTCAGAGGGAGTGCAGTGCCATCTCTCTTGACTATTTAGCCCCAGAGCATTTTGCCAATAAATTACAGGCTGGCCCAAAGCTTCCACAATGCCATCTCTGCCATGGGGCCTTGCTGGACCACCTCTGCGCAAATATTTCAAAGTGCAGGCTCTGAGCCCTTCTCCCACCACAGCTCACCCACCACAGCTCAGGCACCAGTAAGGAAAGGATCAGGCCTTTTTTTTCCGTTTTTGCCTTGCACTTTGGAGTCTGCAAGGATTCTCTTGTCCAAAGTATTTTTATTTCTGCTCCACCCTGCTATTTTTCCAGAAGTTGGGGGTTTTTTACTCCTTCAAGCCTATCCAGCCTTCTCCTTATTCTGAGCTTTTGTTTTCTCTCCACATCTGGGGCCAGACCTGCTGAGATACTGACTTTTGCTTTGACATTATGGTTCGTTTTTTATTTAAGACTCTGTTATGGGTCAATGCTAGTACACCCAAGATGATAAAGGCTCTGTTCTGAGATTACAGCATAGAGCTGCAATGTCCAATTGAGGTTGCACAAAAGGCCATCAAGTTTGTGGTTTTATCTTGTTTTCCACTGGTTAAAGGGACTTTTTTTCCCCCTGTTTTGTGCGAAGTTAGCAAAGCTGCAAGTTTTCATGTACAATGGTTTTCTGCAGCTCCAGGAAGGCATCACAATGCATTAGCTAATGCAATACAAGTTCTTCCAAGAAGTTTGCAGGGGTCAGGTGATTAACCTGTATATTTTACAGAACATTTAAAGACACTGTGGTCTGAGGCCACATAAAATCGTAAAACTACCACTCAGCTGTGAACCATGGGTTGAAGCACAATGCTAAAATATTGCTGCATTAGAAATGGAAGGAAACAGAGTGAAATTTCCCCTTCTGATCCACACAGCTGATAAAAGTTCCACAGCAAAGCCTTCTACTGCTTTTTCTGCAGCCAGAGCTCACACTGGGCCAAGTTCAGCATGTTTGCAGAAGGGAGGTGTTGTCCTGCTGTGTTATGCCCCACTTAGGGTGCCCAGCTGGAAGGAGTCATACCTGTACTCAGTAGCAGAAGACAAATTCTTACAGCCTCTGCACCAGCAAGGACACAGGGTCTGGAGCTGGGCAGGTGCTCACAGATTCTCCTACAGCCACAGAGGCTGCATGTCCTGCTCTTCTGCCTCCTTTGACCAAGGTGGAGCAAACACTGCTGGAAGGGTGGCTTCAGATGCTGAGCTAACTGAGCCTTTAAACCCCTCATACTCTTACCAGCGATGTCCCACAAAACTTCATTTTTTTAAACGCACCTCCCCATCCAGGACCTCTATATATCTTCTTTCATCTGATTGGGAAATATATTTAAACCACAGCTCACTGGGACTTTCCCAGCATGACTGGCTTTACTTTCAGCCCCTTCATAAATGGAAATTAGCTGGTCTTATTAAAGGATAGCTCTGCTTTCCTAAGGAAAATGTAGACAGAAAAGAGAGCTTATTGTATGACAAAATCACTTTCCACTCATGTTCCATTTCTCAGGTACTATCTGTCATCCTTGACCAGTCCCAGCCAGGCCATCAGGCATGTTTCTTGGTTCTTTGCCCTGGGGAAAATCTTTGTATCACGGATTTTAATAAGTGACGCAAATAAGTTCCACAGAGTTTATTTGTGTCCCCTGCAAAATTTGCATTTCGGGCTGATGGGAATCCAGAGAGTCTAACTCACCCAATCACCCTGTGTTTTTAATCTCTGACCCATCTCAGCATCACAGTCCTTGACTGTTGTGAGCTTCCAAATGCTGCCTATGCCACACAGCTTACCAAATGCTTAGCTGCAAGAGCTGCTGGAGGACAGTGGTGGCATATGAAGTAAGGTGCTGGAAGCTGGGAAGTGCCGATGGCACGCAAAGAGCGCCACGGCACCTACTCCCATTAGGAGCACTGCGGGATGTCATTGTGGCCAGGGAGAGCTGCCAGAAGTAGGACTGCAAGGCTCATTGCTGTGCAGTCCAGACATATGGTTGCTATCAGGAATAGGGTGGTGTAAATAATTATTTCACTCCCTAAACCAGAAGAAAAAAAAAAAATAGGAAGAAAAAGGATTTTATTCAGATCTGACTGAACCAATTTTTTTGCTAGCCAGACGAAAAGTGGAGAAAAGCACAGTATCAGGCTGCAAGAAACATTTTAGTGCCTTTTGGGTAAGATCCAGTAAGGCAGATATTTTCCACCTGTAAATAATTCAGCAGAAGAAAAAAGTCATTGCAACTCATTTTTTCCAGCAAGACCATCAAATCAATTAAGAGAAGCTGAATAGTCTTGTAGCTCTGGAATAAAGAATAGCAAAATGTCGAGTCAGAAGAGTAACTCCCATTATTGTTCTGGCATCTTCATGTGTGTTGTGCATTCAAATAGTTTTTTACCATCCCCTCAGCATGGACAGCAGAGACTGTACTCAAAACCAGGATGGAAATCCACCTCCAAAAAGTAGTTTCCAGGACTGAGTCCTAAATCATCATTCAAAATTCTTTGACGCTCTTTTACCCCCATTATTGGGTATTTAGCCACTTCTAGATGCCGGGCTGGATGGTTACACTCTCATTATGTAATAGCCTTCCTCCCCTTTCCCCAAAACAGAGCTGCTCTGAATCCAACCCCAAAGCCTGTCCTTACAGTCAGCTGAGCAAATATAAATGCGAGACTTTTTTGGGCTCTGGTACCACCCTCCATCCTCCTCTGGCACAACTGCATCTGGAGTGATTGGCTCATCATGGATTCAGAGAAGCAAGATGCCTGTGAGGATAAAATACACTTTATGAACTTTTATATTTACTGCTGTAGTATCCTACCACAGCTATTAGTTTCTGGGTATCAGAAGGAATTTAATAGATTCCATTCACCATGCAGATCTCCCCACCACCTGAAAACATATGTTTTCAGGAAAAAAGTCAAGAAAAAGGAAAAAGGCTGAAGGGTGTTCTCATCAAAAAATAGAAATTCATTGGAAGAGCTGCTAGGGACATATGCAAAATGGGTGTTCATCACAAGCAAAACTTTCTTATTTAAGTATGGTGAGTAATATACAAAATATGAAGTATGAACTGCACCAAATATGAAACTACACATGTTTGATTTTTGACTTATTTTTTAGAGTAAAAGAGCAAAGAACAAAGTGTTGAAAAGAAAGGCTTGATATTATTGACTTGTAAAAAAAAAAGGATGGTTATATCAGTACAGCACAGGAATATCATGTAAATAAATACCTTTTGTAATAATGCAGACACAAAATGTCCAGATTACTAGAGAGCCTATAAAAAATGAACACAGAGTCCCTAGATATGCCCATTAAGATGCACTGGAGACACTATGATACAAAGGACCAGCAGAAATTGAACCCATTACCTGTAGATTCAAAGTATATTAGACATATTTCCCTAATACTGCAAGCTTTGAAATAAAGTTACTTCATTTAAAGTAGTCAGTGGTCACAGAAAATATTTCAAAGGAACAAAGTTCAATTGTATAAAGCCCATTTTAAACATTACTCTAAAAACTATTTCATTGCTTCTTCTGAGGGGAAAAATTCCATACAGCTTTATGTTCATGTTGTCAGGGTTTTTTTCAAAACAGAACTCAAGGGGAAAAATTGTTTTCACTCTTAAAGGATTCTGGGTTTTTTCTGGCCTTACCACCTCCAACCCAAGAAAGAGAAAAATCATTATTACTATTTTGCTGAATACTGGGAGAATGGAAGAATGGAAAAATCCAGTGTGCAACACTTCTTTCCTCACAAGCTGTTGGAAACCCATGACTTCCATGGCTGACTGGGGTCATTGGCCAGCAGTACAGGGTAAGAAAGAAAAGGAGCCAAACAGAGAGTGCTGTTTCTCCATTTGTTTATGTAGCCACAAACCCCATTCCTTTCTCTATCTTGTGATGTTATTCCTTTATATGGCACATAACAGGAGTTTTCTTTGGGTTTTGTTTTGCTTGTTTTTTTCCTTTTTTTGAGGCCTCATATTTAAACATCAGGAGCTCTTGTCCTTTGAGACAAATCCTGTACCACTGGACCCACTGACTATCTTGTCACTAAAGAGAAAAAACTTTATGGGAGCCAGGCTGAGATCCAAAACTAAATAGATAGAAAAGGCTGACAAAGGAAAGCAAGTGAGAAAGAAAGGGGAAGGGTTAAAAGAAATAAAACTAATGTGAGTTGTATTATGTGGTGAGTGAATCATATGGATTATGGACCAAGGACTACATAATTAAACATGTAAGGTATCAAGGTAAAGTACCAGAATACATAAAGAGGATAATTTCTTTAGTCAGCAAATGGGCAATAACAGGAAAGAATTTTTGTCTTGGGATAGTGAGCAGTTGTATAAACATATGATGCAAAGGCTTTTTCAAATAGACATAACATTGCCATATGTTCCATCAAAAAACTGCAGAGGGACTTGGGAAAATCAGAATGATTTAAGAGGGACTATACACATTTCTGCCACCACTTGGTTAGCTGAACACAGGCAGCCAAAGGTAAGGAGTGCCGTTAAACAAGGGCATGTTAAGAGACCAGAGTGTGCCCCAGAGATTCTCGCACTGAGATAATGAAAGCTCTCAAATGTCACCACAGAACTGAAGCTCTTCTTAAAAAGTGGCAGAGAGACTGTGCTTTCTCTAGGTGCTGGGAGCTGACATTGCATATGGGATAGCTCTTCCCAGTGGACTCAAGAAGCCCATTAAAGTGGTTGGTTATGATTGGAATTATAGCTACTGCAGCAGCTGAGACACACTGAGGTGCAAACTGATTTGCAGAAAAGAGCTATGACAGGTTGAAAGTCCAGGGAACAAATGTATTGTGTTTGCTGAATTTTGACATATAAGTAAAAACAAAGGAGAGGTTCAAAAGGATGCACTTACACTTTAAATTTTCTCTAGAAGCTTGCATTTTGGCATTAACAAAAGGGGATGCCTATGTGGTACCATACAGTCAGGGAAAATGCTGCTATGCATCCCCTTGAGGGAAAGATTCTCCCAGACCTCAGGGAGCAGGAGCCAAGGATCCCAACATCTTCATGTCCAATGTCTCTGAAGCAGCTCCAGTGTGGCTAGAGTGTGATACTGGTTTGGTTTGAATCAAGACCTGGCTTTGGATATTTCCTCTCAGGTACAGAGCCCTGTAAACGGCATTATCCATTATCTAAAACCTGTGTCCTCTGATAGATTCTTCTCTAATAAGTATGAAGATGCAGCTTCCAAAATCCCTGAGACTAATTTCATGTTTCAGAGGGACTATTGAAATAAAAAAAAAAGGAAATTCAGGAGCTTCTTCATCTTCTGACCATATATTCTGCCTTTAAAGACCAGTCTAGTTAACAGGTGGCACTGACAGATCATGATCCAAACAGCTGTGAGAAACAGTCTGGAGCACTGGAAATAGTTACCCATTTGGGGAATTATTTTTTTCCCCCTATATTGAAACATTAATTGATTCTTTTATATTCAGAAGCTATTTTCACTTATCTCAGACACTTAACAGAAAAATAAAAAAAGAAATAATGAGGAGTTTTGATGTAAAAACACATATAGCCATAAAACAGGTTGATTAACTTGCAGACTTTAAAAAATTAATGTCCAATGGAAGGAACTGCTGACTGGTTAAATTAGATCTACTTATTACAGCACTACAACAGAAACTAAATTAATTTTAAGCTTCAGAATGAAAATTTTATTTTTAATTTTTGTGGGTTGTGGAATTGGAGGAACTGGATACTTGGGAAATTAAAACTCCTCTATTTATCATAGGTTAGATGCAGTACAGCCAGACATAATACAGGTTTTTCTCTTAGTGCAAAATCTCTTGGCAGCTAAAATAGAAGAGCTGTCATGAATTCTAGTTCAGATATAACATTTTCATGATAGCGTAAACTTGAAAATAAGAACTCATCTCAGATGTAAATACTTTTAACCAAGATTACAGGAAAACCTACAAGTCATCCTGAAGTTACAAACACTTATAAATGTTCTTTGAAGAGTAGATTTGTTCTTCAGCTATAAAGCTAGTCAGATCATTACCATGTCACTTCCAGCATCAATATGTAGACGAGAAAAAAATCTGACCTTTGGAGACTGCAAACATCAAAGGACAAAGGAAGTTTGGTATTGGACAAAGAAAATTGGTATAAACCCTTGAAATATCAGATTTCTTTCTCTATAATTTCTTGACAGATTTATATCCATTCATCAAAGAGTGATGGAAGGTTATGTGAAGCTATGACAGATGATTTGTCTATAGGGATAAGTTCCATCTTCCACTTTCACTTAGACCAGCCCATGGACACCTCATTGGGGAAGGTCAGTGAGGGAAGGGAGGTGAGTACACTTCAACCCAAAACCTCAAACTTATGCCAAATAGAGTGATTAAGAAAAGAAAAGGAAAAAAAAAAAAAAAAAAAAAAGGGATGAAGGACATGAAGACCTGAAGGAGCTGGCAGATGAGCTTGTGAAGCCACTGTCCATTGTTTACCAGAAGTCCTGGCTCACTGGTCAAGTTCCAGATGACTGGAAGCTGGCCAATGTGATATCCATTCACAAAAAAAGGTGGGAAGGAGGATCCTGGTAATTATAGGCCAGTCAACCTGACCTCAGTACCTGGAGCAGTTTATATTGTCATCATGCAGGAGTTACCGGGATGGCCAGGGCATCAGACCCAGCCAGTATGGGTTTAGGAGGGGTAGGTTGTGTTTGACCAACCTGATCTCCTTTTATGACCAGGTGACCAGCCTGGTGGATGCAGGAAAGGCTGTGGATGTTGTCTATTTGGACTTGAGCAAGGCCTTTGGCACTGTCTCCCACAGCACACTCCTGGAAAAGCTGGCAGCCCTCAGCTTGGACAGGAGAACTCTGCTGGGTTAGGAACTGGCTGGATGGCCAGGCCCAGAGAGTGGTGGTGAACGGTGCTGCATCCAGCTGGGGGCCAGTCACCAGTGGTGTCCCTCTGGGGTCTGTGCTGGGGCCAGCTCTGTTCAGTATCTTTATTGATGACATGGATAGGGGTATTGAGTTTTTCGTTAGTAAATTTGCAGATGACACTAAGCTGGGAGCGTGTGTTGATCTGTTGGAAGGGAGGAGGGCTCTGCAGAGAGACCTGGAATGGTTGGATGGATGGGCAGAGTCCAATAAAATGATATTTAATAAGTCCAAGTGCTGAGTCCTGCATTTTTGCCACAATAACCCCCTGTTATAAGCTGGGATGGGGTGACTGGACAGTGCCCAGGCCAAAAGGGACCTGGAGGTGCTGGTGACAGCATGGTGAACATGAGCCAGCCCTGTGCCCTGGTGGCTAAGAAGGTAAATGACCCCTGGCCTGTATCAGGAATAGTGTAGCCAGCAGGAGCAGGGAGGTCATTCTCCCCCTGTGCTCAGCACTGGTGAGGCCACACCTGGAGTTCTGTGTCCAGTTCTGGGCCCTCAGTTTAGGAAGGACATTGAGACACTTGAACACGTCCAGAGGAGGCAATAAGGATGGTGAGGGGCTTGGAACACAAACCCTGTGAGGAATGGCTGAGGGAGCTGGGGTTTTTAGCCTGGAGAAAAGGAGACTCAGAGGTGACCTTATCACTCTCTACAACTCCCTGAAAGGTGGCTGTAGTCAGGTGGGGTCAGTCTCTTTCTGCAGGCAGCAGTTGACAGAACGAGAGGACACAGTCTCAAGTTGTGCCAAGGGAAATATAGGTTGGATATCAGGAAAAAAGCTTTTTGTGAAAAGAGTGATAAAGTACTGGAATTATTTGCCTGGGGAGGTGGTGGAGTCACCATCCCTGGATGTGTTTATAAAAAGATTAGATGTGACACTCAGTGCCATGGGCTAGTTGAGGTGTTAGGGCTGTGTTGGACACAGTGATCTTGAAGGTCTCTTCTAACCTAGTGATTCTGTGATTCTGTGAAAAAAAGTCAACATAAAATACAGGACCAGACAAGAAGACGGCTCTCCAAGAGAACTGCAAAGACCTAAACTATTTCTAATTACTTTGATCTTTCTTACCTTCTCTCTGGGTTGAGTTAGAGATTTTGTAGATCTTAATTTTTTGTCTGCAAGGCATTTCTTTTGTTACTGAGGTGTTATGATGATGTTTGTAAGGTTTCATTGTTGCAGGGCCATGTGGAGAGGATGCCACGTGGACTCTGTAGGGGCATAGCTCCAGTGATCAAGGAGCCCTTTTGACTCCCATGCATAACAATCATTCATCTCCACTGACTCTCCAAGCAAAACAGAGGTTTTGCTGTGACACTGCCTCTGAACCTTCAATAGATATTTTTCCATCATTAATATTTTAAGAGGTCCTGCAAGCCTCTGAATGTACAGCCTAAGAAGAGGCCAGCATCCCCTTTCCTCCCCTATCATACCCAGGGAGGAAGGTACCTGTTATACCTGTTTGTTAAATACTACCACAGCGAAGGAGATGGGGTTAGATCACTTCTTATTTAATGCTTAGCGTTCAGCTGGCAGCAGCAATGGCACTGCTGAGTGACAGCTACAGCGTGTCATTTAAATACCTGCATGGGGATTAGAGCTAGGTCAGGTACTTCCTTCCACGGTGATTGCATAATATTAACAACTTTCGGTCACTATCTAATCAGGGCTGGATCCAGACCTGTGACTGACAGATTTTTAATTGCTAGTCTCCTAAGTCATAGAGTTCTCTCTCACTGGGAGGTGTTACCTTCAGCTCTTACTATGATGGATAAGGGCAAATTCTACACTGTTAAAATAAATCTTTTGATGTAGATATCTAAAGTGTTGCTTTGTCTCTTTGGCTTGGGGCGACTCTTTTTTTACAGTAAGAATGAAGAAGATAAAAATATTGAAATAATATACTTTCCAAAAAGAAAGAAAAATAAAAGTATATATATGTGTGCATACATATTTCTTTGAAATCATACTGTTCTTTCTTGTTTTACTGCAAAAATAAAGAATATAAGAAGGCAGAAGTCTATCATGCCTTACCTCTTGTGCTTTCCAGTTTCTATTTGCTCCTTTATTTTCCATACTTTAAAATCTCATTTAACATTCTCTTGAGAAGGAGAGCACAAGATTACAATCTAACGATTGTAATGAGAATGGGTTACGTTTGTGCCATTTCCCATTTTCATTACAATCTTTGTGGCAAGAGTAATGTAACAGAAATTTTAATGTCTTATATATTGCATGAACTTTTTTATTTTTTCAACAAGCTCCTGCTACATTTCAATGGATGATGCTGTTGCAGAACATTGCAACTTTGATCTTTTTATACCTTGCATTACGATCACATTGGCAATTTCACCCACTTCCCCAAAGTGGAAAATATTTTGATATACAGCTTGCTGCTACAAAAGCCAGTCATCTACACATACTGTACATACCTAGAAAATTGTTTTCCCCAAAATCCCAGCTGTGGCTGAGTACAAGATACTGACATCACCAAAGATGTGTGTTTCTCTGAGTGGTACTACGGGAATTGTAGATTGCAGAATCTGAGCAGAAGAATAGAGCAGTTTGTTTCTTGAAAGGTAGGAACAGCTCTTGGAGAGAAGTGTTTCACATGTTTGGCATGGCACTGATTTTCCAAAGTGTATAAACCTTTCTATAAAGCTTCTCATAGTGATCAACAGCTATTGAAAATATAGGTGATGGACCAAGACCAATTTTCAATAAAAAAGGGATCAGAATGATTTTGGCAAGAGAACCAGTGGTTTAAGCTATGCTGCAGGAGCAGCAGGCACCACCTAGCAGTTTGTCTGGATTTGTTAATGCAAATGGTTAACACAGGGGCTAAAAAGGGGAAAAGACAAATGTGCTGGAATAGCTAGCTCAAGGACAACATCTCCCTGAGATCTGTACAGACCTGTGTGACCAGAAAGGTGTCAAAGGGAAAGGCATCTACAACTAATGGGGAGATCTTCCTCAAATTCCTTTCCTACCATTATGGGGCAAAAAGAGAATTATGGCATTGACAAAAAGCTGAGAATTCTTCAAGCTTTTATATCATGAAGGGCTGCCGAGTCACAACAGCCTCAGAATGAGTGGGTGGAGAAGACCATGTGCCACATGCACCAAACAGAGCGAGCACGGTGTATGGATGGCACTGATTTGACTGGATATGGATGGCTTTACCCTTCAGTGACAGGAAACTCTTCCCTTTTAAAAAATGCAGCCTGGTTAAAAAGAAAAAAACCAAAACAAACAAACAAACAAACAAAAAATCCCAAAAAACACAGAGAAAACATTAGGGAGATGAATGGGCTTGAATTTGAGCATAAACTTAACCTTTGGCCAGTATTATAAATTTTATTGACATATACACCTTCTAGATTAATACAGACTAATGATACTGAACTTTAAAAAAATTAAATTTTGAGAGTAGCACCTCCTTGAAATATCAGAAGAGAAGACAATGCCAGCATATCTTTGAGACAGGCTGCATCTGTCAGATTCATGTTTCTGCTTAAGAAGCTTTATTTCCTTGATGCATAGGGTGGAATCTGGCATCCTTTAGATCAATGCCTACGGAGATATCCACAGCGTGGCAAGGTAATGGATGAGGAAGAATGACATCCTCATTATGATAACATTCAACAGACAACTTTCAGATTTTGAAATTTCTGGACAAAGCCATTCATGAAAAGATGCACAAGGTTAGATTTCACACTTTACCCACAGGAGTTGAGTTTTAACCCTGCTTCTTGTCTGCTCAACTTCTGTTGCACTTGATATAAGCTGGGCACATCTACAGTGAGGCTAGAATTTTTTTCCCTTTGAGTCTAAATTTAACACTGCAGACCCTCAGGATAAAACCAGTTGAGCCCTTTGGAGAGAAAACGTTCATCCTCTTTATCAGAGTGGCTTTCCCGGTGGCTTTCACTTCAGCGAGAAGAGTGTCTGGGATAATTGCTCTTTCCACAGAGGATCAATACTGTGTAATTAATCAAGATGAAATCATTCTTTGCACTTCTCCAGGTTTCATCCTTGAGACGTATTCTCAGATTCACTGGCTCCTGGAGATAGCAACGCTCTCCTACTGCACTACCCCAAGACACCCTAGGGGCAAAAACATCACAATCCAGCTGTCCAGAGTCTAGCCTGACATATCTTAATAGATGAAAAGAGACAAGAAGGCCCAGATGCCTCTTTATTAGGACCGTCCTCTCTGCAGAGACAACAAGCCCTCAGAATCCACCACAGTCAGCGTAACGTTGGCATCAAGGGACACTTATTCCCTCCCAGGAAACATGCCACCAAACTTGCAGTGATTACAAAGCAGAAGCATGCACTTTAGAAATACACCTAGCAGAGCCCCAGGTCACAGTGAGAATAATTCAGCTAACATTTCTACAGTTTGCAGAGTTTGCTTAGCTGTGATTGATCACATGAATCACACATTCCTGTTTAATTTCTGTTACGGGGTGAGCATATTTTAAATCCACTGCGTTGTATGAAACAATACAGGAAGTAATTTTAAAAGTACATTTTCTATGAAGAATAAAAATATGAACATTTAATATTAAAGCAATTTTCATCTCTGGCAGGTCACTTTTTTTCCCCCCAAATTTCAAAATGCCAGAGGGGAAAAAGAAATGAAAAGACTATTGAATCAGTTCTAATGGACTGAAGACAAAATGAAACATTTCAAGTAGTTCATTTGACCTGGAAACATTCTCCTTTTAGTATAAATACTTTTATGTCTCATCATAATTTGGGCTAAAAAGGCTGGAATTTCCCACAAATTCCAATCATCTCCATTTATGTTTAAGATTCCTCCTGCCTGTCGGGCTCTTTATTTCTCTCTATTAAGCACGATCAAGACAAAATGACTCCTAAAAAGATTGCTGGCCATTCTGGTATCACTGAAATTAAGTAGCTGGTGAAGACAATTATAAATAATATATACAATGGTGTTTATTACAGAAAGATATTAAAAGAATGACTGGAATTTTCCATTGGTTTGGATAAGCAATGAAGACATTTTTAGTAGACCTGAGCTGAGAAACAGCATTGGCTCAAGTGATTGTGCTTTGATTCAGTTTACATTAAATGGAAGAACAAATAAAAGTAAGGCTGGAACTAATGTTCTCCATTTCAAAAGGGCATGGACTAAGTGCTCTGAGCTCTGAGCGCCCCAGCCGCCAAAGTCAACACAGTGTGTGTCTCTGCAACAGGATGGGAAAGAGGCTGGAGGATTCTTCGAATCACTGGTGCTTACAAGATCTCAAAGCTGTATTCCAAGCAGGAGGAAAAAACCCAATCATCCATGGACCTGCAGGATAAAGAGCCACTTAAAGAGCCTTTAGTTCAAACTTCAGTAAGAGTAATGACACTGAGCGGAAGTGCAAAGGGATGATATATAATGGTGATGAGGTTCTATTACATTGGAAACAGCAGCAAAATAATCTAAAAGCTTAATTGTAGGGGAATGAGATTTTACTAACTGGAAACAACAAAAAAAAATCCAAGAGCTTAATTGTCTCCAGTTGTGAGGACCTGGATAATCTCATTCAGAATTCAGACAGAACTGGCACATGAAACTACAGGAACTTGCAGGTATTCATGATGAACCTATCTACTCATGGGATTAGAAAACAGTAAAGGCAGTATCTACAGTTAAGTGAGAGAAGAAAAGATATCTTACAATTACAAGTTAGTCTGATCTCAAATGTCTGAAGACTTAGGAACAAATTTTGAAAGAAAGAAGTAATTTAAGTCATTGAAATAAACTGGGAATGGACTAAAATATTACCAAAGGGTTTGGGTTTGCTAATGGCAGGTTGTTTTAGACTAACTTGATAGGATTTTTAAGAGATAAAAGATTTTTAAACAAAGGAAACATAGATATAGGTATAATTTATCTGAGCTTCAGCAAAGCATTTAATAAGGTGTCAGATGAGAAATAATTTTTTTAGCTAGAGAAAATAGGGTGCACAAAGGAAATGTTGAGTGCGAGCCTGCTGAAATGAAGACAATCACTGGCATTACTGCAAAAAGAACTGAAGGAGAGACATGAATGAACTTTCTCCATATTCAGTTTTGAGATACTTCTACTTTCTCTCTTTCCTGGTAACTTGCATATAATTAGAGAGAGTCACTACTTCTGGGACCCTGATTGGGATACTAATTGTCCACATGTGACATGGCTAAAAGAAAGTGTTAATACAGAAGAGGATGAGGGCAGTAGAAGAAATAGGTGCATTATAGGAATAGAATAAAATAAAAGCTCATTCATTGAGGGACTGTTACCACAGCTGCTGTAAAAAGAGCTCCCATTAGTAGAAAAACTGAGACAAGCTAAGCTGGTACAGGAGCAAAGAGAGGATGAACTAGTCTAAACCACCAATGGGGACCACCCTTGCAAAGGAAGAATCCAGCCCATGCCAGGCAAGATAGTCCCAATAGTAACAGGAAAGTCTTAAGATAACTGTGTGAAACAGTACTGCAACAAGATCAGAAATACTGTCTACTCCTTTGGCTATCCATATTCAAAAACCAGAAGTTCAAACTGAAATTCATTGAGAACATTGATAAGATGCTTGGGAAACAGGCTGTTGGCTGTACTAAAGAAGCTGGAGCTTGGCATATTCAGCTAGCAAAATGACATCCTGAAGGCACAGAGAACTGCCTTGTCTTGGATAAACAGATTGTAAATACCTGCTGTATTGTATGAGAAAAATAAGTAATCCATAGGGCAAGAACAACTGGATAGAAACCAGCCTCCCATAAATTGAGAAAATTTAGAAATTAAAAAAAAAAAAGGGGAAAAAAGGTTTTCTAACATAATAGCAACATTCCAAATGGAAGAGCAGGATCACCATATCAAGCTAATGACTCCTTTCAACAACAGAGGTTGGTGTCCATAAGACAGGATTTATATGATGTGGTACCTGAACAGTATGGTGTTTTCTAACCCTCTACCAAACCAATATCCCCATTCCAAGTATGTTTTGAATCAGAAGTACTTCCCTCTCATTCAGAAAAAGATTGCATTTCTGCATATACACAGTCATACTGTGTAAATATACATATATACACATACAACCTATAATGTGACTGACATAGAGAAACAAGCAGCAGACTTCACCCAGGCAGTGTGGGACAAGGTCACTGCAAAGGGCAGAGAAAAGATTTCAGAGATGGCAATTGGAGGGGACATTGGCTGAAGCGGTGTTTACCATTATTATCTTCTCTGTTCATGACTCCTTAGCTCTACAAGGATTGAAATGTAAGGTATGGATGGCCCTATGAAAGGCTGTTGAAAAAAAGAACCCCAAGCCCTTATTAATGACATTATTTTCTCTTGAAAGCATAAATATACTGGGTTTTTTTCAGATGCTACAGGTTAAATAGCCTGAAATGCAGGCAGAAATTACATTTGATGTTGTGAAAATTGGAAGCCTTGATAAAATATGTTGGTTAGAAGACAGGAGGAGAAAATAGGTGTAACAGAGAATTGACAAAACAGCTCAGAAACAATCTTGCTATTAGCAGAGAGGAAAGAAGTGGTAATAAAATTGGGAAGCCTATTAGTTAGGAAGAGGATGCAAAAATGCTATAGGAGAAGGAAAGGATAAACAGGGAGAAAAAAAGCAGTAAATGAGATACTACAGTATTACAGCAACATCCAAGGTAACTCCTCTATGAAATATCCAATAAATTCCCATGGGTTCTCTTGTGGAACCTGACAAGGACCTGTCAGAGGTGAATGGAGTCAGTGCAGGCTTCCCAGTAACTCAGCTGTGCCTCTTCTTGCTGCTGGTAGTTTCATCTGAGATGCCAGGCTGGCAGCTGTGGGTACAAATACACTGATAATGCTGATGCTACACAGGGCAGTTGCCTTCAGCAGAGAGGCAGGACAGGTAGGTGGGGAGGGAGATAAACTGGGAGAGATATTGAAATTCTGGAGCAAGATGCCCTAAATGTTATGCAGAAGCATCTCTGGTGAACTCACCAGAACTCAGGGAGCTGGAGCATTGCCATGAGAACAAGGGAGAAAAAGGATTTTGGAAGCTCCACAGAGGGTGAAGCAAACAAGCAGTCAGCTATGACAGAGAGCCGAAGCAATGAAAAGGCATAATAATATATAATGCTATTTCAAAACAACAGATGGGAATAGGGAATTGATAGTGAAGCGATTAATACTAGCAATGAAAGAACTAAACACCTTTAAAATGCACAGTTTTTAATAAGAGCCAAGCCAAAGGCTCACAGCAATTCATAAATTAACAAAGAATAACATATACAGTGGAAAGAAGGGAGAAAGAGCAAAATGAACCCAAAGATATTTCAAGTGTCTGCTGATGGAAAGGGGGGTGACTTTGAGGGGTAAGACTAAGCCTCAGGATAAGACTTGTAAGTACAATATGAGAGCTGTGTCTCCCAACCTGGCCAGCAGCTGGGAAGCCCCTGTATCACCATGGGAAAGAAAGAACAACCTTCATCACTGCCTCAGTTGCACCCAGCCTCCCCCTGCAGCTGTGGCTCCCTAGACCTGCAGGAGAGCCTCAGATACCAGGCTGGAGTTACGTGGGAGCTGTTCTGTGCTAGAACATTGCCAGTGCATTCCTCTGAGCTCTCTCTCACCTGGGACTTGGTGGGGGTGCTCAGGTCCCATTTGCAACCCCAGAAAACTGGCATCCCACCTTTGCTCCAGTAAACTAGCATTTAACCAGGGACAGGATCCCATGGGCCAAGTCTTGGGCTCTGCTTTGTTCCTATAAAATGGAGTTTCTTATGGAGGTTATGGAGCTCTTCAAGGTTTTCACTCCTTCATAGTTTCCTAACAGTCATTTTTCCTCATCTGCAAGTTTTAGACTAAATTGACACTTGCATTCCAGTAGCTAGTGTTGACATTATAAACAGCACAAACAAACTCACTGATTCCATACACAAATTAACCCACGGGTGTGCACTTTATATAACTCATTGCTTGTAACACAATCTATATAACTATGAGGGAGCTGACTGAAGGGAAGCAACTACAAAGGCAAGAAAGAGAGAGGGCTGGAGTTGTATGTTTCTCCTGGTGAGGCTGTGGGTGTATTACCAGTATTGCTCATTTTGGAAAACTTGGCTACAGTAAATCCTGAGCACAATTGCCAGCCAATGTCCAGCAAAGAAACAGAGGAAAAAATGCAGAAGATTAGAAGTGATAGATATTGACAGTGTCTTATTAGAAAGCCTAAGGATAAAGGGTATTCATTACAATACAAGCAAATTAAGTATTTGAAGCTACCATTTCTCAGTAGATCTACAGCAATTGCCTTTTTATTTCCTAGGCAATCTTAAGTGCAAAGTAAAACTGATGCAAACCACCACTTCCAGTTAGTGCAGCTTATAACTGGTTGAACTGTGCCTGGACTGGGACACTTGGTGACCAGGATGCTAAACTGAGGTGTTTCCTAGCAGTCTAAGGGAAAGGTTGGGTCAGATTTGTTCTGATTTTCCTTTTGATTGTTGCATCCAGTTAGATAGCAAATTCTTCATCAGGTTGCCAAGATTTTCAATATGACAAGAGTCATTTTATGTGGTTTTGCTTGTTGGATATGATTTTAAATTGCTGTAATGGAACCATTTGAGAAAACAATAGGGAGAAATTAAAAATATGTATTTAAAACAGAATTAAAAATGGAAGGAACAGATGTGTTCCATGCATGACACAGGAACTTTCAAATGCAAAGGAAATGCATATATTAAAATGAAAGACTAAGTAATACGTATACATCAGCATTTTCCATTCCTTTTTTCTTTATACATGTGTTTTAGATATACATAAATTATTTTTCCTTTTGTTTTATCCCTTTTTTAAAATCGGAATATTCAAACATTCTCTTTAAGAGCCAGAAGAGGATGAAAGATTGCATTTGGCAGGTCTCTTTTGTGCTATAATTTGTTTCTTTGTAGAAATGCAGCAAAGGGTGACTTTTATTATGTGTTAGGTAAGAATCTGCATAGAGCAACTTCCAGCTGTTGACCATGCGATTAGGCCGTTAAAGTGCAAAAATCGCTGTTTACAAATACCCATAATTACTATAATTTTCATGCAAAATCTACACTCACCTAAAACCAGACCACATGCCAGTTCTTTTCTGGCCAAAAATGGCTATTTCTTTCTGTCTTGAAGTCTCAGTCACATATTGAAAAAAATATCTGCAGAATAGAATATATTTTGACTGCAGAAATAGATTTTGCATGAATAGACTCCTGAGGCATCCAACAGTTTCAATAATGTTTTCTATTCCAGGGGAGCAAAAAATATTTTTCCTTGATAGCATTTATTTTATATTCACTGCACTGGAATTACTTTTTCAAAATTCTGCCAGCAAAGACTTATCGTATGTGGGTGCCATTGCTGTAACATAAAGATAAGGATGGAGGCTTATTCCACTCATAAGCTCATGAGTCTGTAAATTGGAACTATCCTTCATAGTACAATGCATTTTACCAGTCCAAATATTTTTCTTAAAGACAAGACAGGAGTTTTTTCTTGGAAGAATTTTCCTTCGGTGACTTAAGGAAGCATATTCATGGACTACTTATGAGAGGAAATACACAAACAATGGGACACCACTGGTTTCTCTGGATGGGGGAAGAGACTGCATTATTCCAACAGCTTCAGAATCAGTCATTTGAGCAGCTGCCCTAAACAGGAAAAATGTTGTCTGGGGAGCGGTAGATAAGGTAAGATAGACCCAAGGACCTCAGAGGACAGAGTCGCATCCTAATTTGATGATCCAGGTGCAAATAAATGGCTCCACTCATTTCAAAGACTGGGCAGGTGACATATCTGGATCTGAATTTGGATTAAATCATCAGAAATGTTCAGGCCTGTGATTTTGTTGCTGGCCAAATGACTACGATTATTACAACCAAACGTGACAATACAATGACATTTTACCTAGGGGCAGGAATGCAGGGGAGATTAAAATGAGAACTGACTCAAGCCTTCACCAGGAAATTGAATCTAACCCTCTTTGAAGTTAAACATTTTGATATAAAATTTTTCATCGTATGGCTGACCTGCATAAAACGACTGAATTCCCTGTGCACTGTGAATGCTTTGTATGCTGCAGTTAAATAGTTCTAGAGATGGGAACCAGATTAACTTTGAAATTTCCATCCTACCCTCACAAACAGCAGTTTGGCTCCTCTCATGGCAGCAGAAGTTTGCTGTCAGCTTGCAATATTTTGATCATGGTCCTGCCTAGATCTACTAGGAGAAAAAAATAATGATATAGTCGCGAAAGCCCTAGCAGTTGGCCAATGCTGGATCCCTCTCCAATGCCATTAGTGATGAGGCTCAAACAATAGCAACCACACTGGGGAATTGAAGGGAAGAAAAGGCTGGTGATGTCAAGACCCGTCTGGTTCTCTTCAAGCCATTGTGCTGTGTGTTGCAATATTAAACTTCTCATACATTAAGGGCTAAATTATGGGCCTAGAAGAGCGAGGGACAGCACATTGTTCCACAGATTTCTGGCTGAAAGGGAACTATAAATTGTCCAGTCTGATTTCTCTCCCATTTAATCATTAAGAGGCTTCCATGTCCCATCCACACACTCTTGGCCCAAAGATGTTAGATAGACAAAAATACTTCAACTTTTCGAAGACTCGCTGCAGGCAGACCATGAAGCCTATGCAGTTGCTGGGGTAGCTGTGCCTGGCCCATCTCTACTGGAGGGAAATGTCCAGCTGATGAGTCTCATCAATCCATGGTTGAGCTCTCTTAAAACTGAACTGGAGGTACATCCAAGCCTCTTCTATTTCCTGTGGGTTCTTGCACCAGCTCCCCTGGTGCGTCCTTACATCTACACCATGGCAGGCCGTGTTCTGAGGCAGAGCAGAGGTGCTCCCTGCCCATTCTGTAACATCCTGCTTGAAAAGTTCAGCCCTTTTTTGGCCCTACAACAATCAGCTGTCGAATCTCAGGAGGACAAAGTGGCACAGCAGTATTTGCCTTCCCAAAGAAGTTGAGCTGCTGCTCCTACAAGCCTTGATATAGAATTAAGTCTGTTGTTGTAGGTCTGGACCACCAAACCACCAGATCTGCCCCAAAGAGCTTTCGGCAGACATAGGTGATGGAGACAAGAGATGATAAACCAGCGGGGGAAGCCCAAGGTCCTGGTGAGATGATAACGATAGATGCAATAAGCAGTAGTAACAACACACAAACTATCATGCCACTGCCCTTTTTTAGCTTAGATTTGAACCCTTGGGCTTTGCTAATTATAATGACACAGTAAAAACTAAAAGGGGAAATTACCCACAAAAAAAAGGCTGTTAACCACTTCATTTCTAAAGCCACGCTGAATATTTTGTGCTTTGCTCTAATTGTTCAGTAGAGGCTCCATTAAAGTCAGTGGAAAGTCAGGATATCCCTCGTGGATTATGCTGTAGCAAAGTAGTTTAAATTTAATCTAGGGTTGGATTTAACACATTTAAAAGAGAGCAAATTCACTGTTTAGTCTAACATTCCAGTCAATACTTGAGGCTGATGGTTCTTACTCTGGCACTGCATTTTTATATTCTGACAGAAGGCAGAAATTATGTCCATGATCATCCCATCATTAGTGGCTCCAGTTGTTTCCTCCCAAACACCAAAAAAAACCCCAGATGCCCTGTTCTCAAACAACAGCCATGGGATTTTGGTGTTTCTTTGAAATTTCCATTTATGTTCAGCAAAAGGTAGAAGAACAAACTAGAAGCACAGTTTGTGAAATATTATATTTGAACATGGAATTGGAAGAGCTATTCTCTAGCAATAGCCAGTTCCAAAACACTAACTGGTGATACAGTAAATAAATCAGTTCGGTTCTATCATAACCATAGTTTTTGCTCCCACTGCTCTAACTGGACAGCCATTTCTGAACCTCACTGCTCTGCTGCTAAGGTGCACCCAATTTCCAGAAAGAATTTATTCAAATGAATTTATACCCATGTAGTCTTATGTGAATTTTGCCTTTTTGATGTCATGTGTCTCCAGTTTTCCCAGTGCTGGGCACCCACTGGTCCAAATGAATGCCACTGCTGTGAATACATAGTAACACAAAAGCAGTCTTCCCTTTAACACTGATGAAGGGTTAGAAGCAGAAGGGGTGCCAGGCAGAGATAAGAAACTGGTGGGAACTGATCAGAAATTGGGAAGAGCCCAGGGAAGAAAAATTTGGGCAGAGTGGGAATGGGTCTGTGAATTTCCCTCTTTCTCCATTAAGACCCCTTCCCTCAGAAACAGCTGCAGAATCCTGCTGCTTCTTTCTCCACCCAGTTGCCCCCCACCTTTTCCTGTGAGGACCCTGCAAAGACCTGGTGTGTGGCCGAAGACATTGCTCCTGCTGCCAACCAGCCACTGCCTCCTCAGACAAGGACACAGCCTGCTGCCCTAGGCCTGCGCCTGAAGATTGCCCAGGCTCCTGCCATCTGTTTATGTTTTTCCAGACAAAATATGCTGTTTCTGGGTTTCCCATAATAGGATAGGCTCCCCACCCCCACAGTCATTCTGGCAGATCTTTTTTTCCTCTGGTTCCAACTCCAGATCGCTTCTCCTTACAAGTATTTCTGAGAGCTCCTTCATGCCCCAAGCAGCCACAGGCCTGATACGCCCTGAAACCACCTTCAGTTTCTCACCAGCCCCACCACTCTGGTGAGATGTGCTGTGTCCCCTTTGCCCATGCTCTGAGCTACATTTGCTGTGATCCAGAAGCTGTTGGACGGCGGGAGTGTTACAATATTCCTGAATTAACACACTCTGCCTCCCAGAGGGCCTTATTAGCTCAGGCACAAACCTCACTAACACGGCTGTATGGTTTCTGTCCCAGAGAAGGTTCGTATCTGGCCAGTTTGCAGTATCCATCCATCTGCCCCCTCCATATAGATACAACATAGTACTCCTGTGATTAGACAGGATATCTTGTCTCTTGCCTTTTCAACACTGGCTGATTATTTTTATCTTACAGAAAAAAGAGGGTACTCTCAGAGCCTGAGGTGTATAACCCTGTGTATCACACATGTAGGAGGCATGCACTACACACCAGAGAAGAACTCTACTCCACTTTAATGTTTGGCTCTGCCTGTATATCATTCTTTCAGCAGCTACACAGTAGACAAAAAAAATATTTTTTTTTTTCAGAAAACCCTCCTATTCATGTGCCACTATCCCCAAAAAACCAGCTCAGACCTATCATGTGGGATCCTGACACTTCTCCCCAATCTCGTGGCAGTGGCACTGCTAATCCCAAGGTATTAACCACACATGGTTGCACAATAAAGCCGCAAAAATTATGCCATAGCCTGGAAATTATGCCAGGTATTTCAAATCTGAGCCCCATCAGATCCTGCTTCACAGCCTTAGAGTTGTGTGCTCAGCAGAGGCAAAAAAACTACCTGTGTTCTTGATGTGCATACCTTTGCTGTGGTTGTGCCTGCACTTAAGCACTTCTGTATCATTTGAGTTGACATTATCTGGGTTAAGGTTCTCCCTCCCACTACTTAGATATGGCCTAAGTGGTTGAAAATATCCATGAAATGGAGATATACCTCTTCATTTAAAGCCAGAACTTTTCTCATGATTACATTAACACCCAGGCTACTGTGAACACCTGAGACATCCTTGGTCCTAAGCAGTGCAGCCTGAAGAGCCCGCTAGTCAATAAAATAAAATACCCATTCTCTTTAATTAACATATGAAATAAACACAATCTGTGACACCTAGTGTGCAGCAGCAATTAAGAGGCATTGCTTAGTTAAACCTCCTAATACCTCATTTAAATATGCAATTAAGGGATAATTGCCTTCAATCAATAAAAAAATTGAAATATTTTGCAGGGACCTCAATTATTTTTTTTTGTGAAGCTTTCTACTTTGTACTTGGTTTGGCCTAAGTCTCCAAGTCTTATACCACTTGTTAAAGAAACATTATTATTTTCAGGATTGCATTGATTTATGGCTTTTATTCATCCTTCCAGCATCATATGAGCCTGATGCTAGCACTAAGTCCATGCAAAGCATTTATTTTTGTGTAATCAATGACTTCTATTTGATTCAAGCTATCAATTTTATGTTCTCCATGGATCATCTCCCTTTTCTGGTCCAGACAGACCAAGAGCGTCTCTCTGTGTGTGTCTTTACACACGGAGCTTCCTCACAGGCACCTTAACAAATCTTTTGTAATGCAATTGTTTTCCCATTTTTCAGTATCTTCTTGCAAACAAGCAGTACTTCACTTGTGCACAAGTGCTAGCAATTCAAACTGTACATCCAGCCCCACTCCCTGCCTACACACAAATCAATCCTTAGTAAAATGAGACAGATCTATGAGTCAAACAAGGAACAAAGTCAACCATTGCCTTCCCTCTCTAGGCACGAAATTAGCAATGCAAATATATATGCTCATCTAAGAGCTCCTTGAGTGCACTCCATCATGGCACCTCACACCATCATCAGCCACAGAACAATCAGAATACTGGGGGAAATATTTTCATGCTCAATAATTGAATTATGTGGTTGAAGAGACAAGACCTGTGCAAGTAAGTGAGATGGAGGAAAAAAAGCAGGAAATAAATTTTGACAAGCATTTACACACATCTAATGAGCACCCATGAATGCAGCATACTACACTGACAGGGAAACCTTGGTGCAGGCTAGGATTCATGCTATTTTACATGTTTAGGCTGCTAACATCCCATTATCTGAACTTTTTGTGGAAATCATTGCGGAAGTCAAAACCCCCCTCTGGACTATTCCTGTCATGGGGAAAGGCCAATGAGGAAGTATTGCTTAGATTTAATAAAAAAGGGTTCAAAATTGATCTGTTGTGCAATTGTAGTTAAATCATTTCACTTCTTCAGATATCTTTCCCACCATGGCAGTTCTTTGAGCCAGAAGGACTTGTTGAGTTGGCATCAAACAAGCGCCACATCCTTGTTAGAGCTTGTCACTTATCTAAGTGATAAAACTAAGCTTGGACTTAAGCTTGTCTTTAATTAACACAAGGTACCAAACAAAACAGATCTAGATGTTGCTGCAGTCTCTGTAAGGTGCACACATTCTCTGCTGGAAATGTTTGGTGGTGTTCAGAGGTTTTAGGCTTTGCAATGGGGACATCAGTATAACCTATATGAGTGCCACCTCCAGATAAAAAGCACTGCATAATGCAAACCAAAGAGCACAGATGAAGTTTTTTACCCAGTTTTTGATTCACAGTCTTGCACAAGTCTTACATTAATTTGTGTTTCCTTTCCTCTTGCTCCCATCATTACAATATATTGTTACTGATTGTTTCATTGTTATCTACCCACAATAGTGAAATATATACATAAATACATGGTAAGTTCAGAGATCATGTATATAAGCATAAAAACAATGCAAAGACACTACTTAATGAGGAGAGGAAGTCCCTGACTGCAAGAATTATTAGGAAGACCTGGAAATCATCTAAGGAATTAATAACTTTGACCTCCCTCACTTCTGGAACCTCCATTATTTCTTTTGTCTGATTCGCTCAGACCCCCTCTAGAGAGCAGGTGATTGCTAGATTTAGTCAGATGAATGCTTCTGTTCCAAAAATGTTTTTTCAAGATAATAAACTGATTTTCTTGAGAAACAAATATTTTTCTCCCTTCTAGTTTGTACACAATGGCTGTCATCAGGCATCCACTGTTGTTTTTAGACTCTTATATGGACAGATGTTCTGCGATGATCCTGTGTTAGATGATCCTCAGAGAACCAGATACCAAAATTGTCAGTCTCCAGAACACATGACATGTCATGAGATGAATAGAAGAAAATTTCTTTGATGTCATAGTACTTGTTAGTGTGGCTTTTCTTAATATTCTATCCATTTCCCATCTCATCTAGCTCTTGAAGGCTCACAGGCTATGAGCCCTTTTTATTTATGCAAACATGTTAAAGTTTCTAATTATTGTGAATATGAGTCTGTAGTCGTAAGTCTTTATAAAAAGGTTTTTATCAAGTGATGCTTCCAAATAACATTTTTCACTAATTAGAAAGCCTTACTAAATATTAGACAAGAACTTAATGTTAAGATGCATACAACGCTTGCCCCTTCTCTGGCCTGTTCTTGTCTTTATATTGTCCAGTTGTTGTGTGTAGGTTTACTGTAAACTTCAGAAAGCATCTTCAAGAGCCCTGGGAGAAGGTAACTGAGTGCAGCCTGGGATTGCTTCTCCCCCACATTGATTCACACATTTATCCTTGCCTGAACATGGGGGAAACAGGGGTTCAGTCCTCTTGAGCTAAAATCCTTGCTGTTGAGACTGCAATGAGATATGAACTGTAAATTCTGTGATTTTAGATGTGGACACATTCCTGTAATAAACCCAAGAAGCATTTCTGCTCTCTATGAATGTAACACACACCCTAGGCACCACTGAAGAGTCATTATATGGCTCCATTTTTTACCCACTGCTATCCCAGGTTTAACTCAGGGCAAGCTTGACCAGAAGGGATCATCATCCAGTTGCCTATTAAGTGAACACAGTCAGTCCCCTGGGGCAGCAATGAAGCCATGTAGGATTACTGTGGTTACATTGTTATTATGATGAAGATGATGGTACAGGCAACCAAGCCCTGAAGAATGTCATTCATTTCATTTCATTATAAGGTCACAGAGTAAAAAATCAGCTGCTCTCATTTACACCTGTCAGCCCCAATGAAAGGAGCAGAGTGGAGTGGGTATAACAGAGAGCAAAATTAGCCTACAATGCATAAACATTATCCTGTGTTATTTGCACACAGCTCTTCATGTGTGGATTGATACATCAGCTGGGTAAATGATGCATCAGTTGAGACTCAGAGGGAGAAAAGCGTGTATTTTTGCTCTGCTATCTGCCATTAGCTTGCATCAAAAGTAAAATGACTGACCTGAAATCAAACCAGTTTTCAGGAGTCAAGCTACAAAATGTCATTATGCAGCTCATCTCTCTGGTAACTCTCCAGGAAGATGCAGTAGCCTCAGAAAAACTGTTTTCCATCTGGTTCTAAATTTTCACAGATAATCAAAACAAACACTCTGAATATAGTAAGAATATATTGCTTGATAATAATAAAACTGGCTATCACAATGGAATTCAGATGTACTATCACTTCATTACACCACCAGCTTTGATTGTTACAACACAAGCCTTGTCTTTCCAATACACATGGGGCAAGAAATAGTTCCTTAGTCCAGAAAGCCATGAGCCTTCCCTCAGGGATGTACTACATCTGCCAGCCCTGGTAGATGTCTTTGACACCAAAGGGCATCAAAAACAACATTTGAAACTTCTGACTAGGCAACTGAATTCAGTCCTCATGGTGGGACATATCTTAGGTACATGCTGGAGAAACAGTAAAAATATGATGTCTATACAAGGTTAGTTTTTATGGAAAAGCTAAATAAGACTGCAGTAACACCCCCAGGGCACATGGAGTGGGCTCACAGAGGAGACTGAGTTACAGAATTGGTCTTTTGTTCAGGTCTGAAAGCATGGCTAGATTAGACGATTTAATGCCATAAACCCTTTGGCAAGATCCATTAATCCAATGTCCTGGCCAAATTGTGTTTGTACTTTAAAGCCAATTTGTGTTCAAAATTATTTGAATTAATTGCTCTTCCTTTTTTAAACTGCTGTGTGGTATTTCTCTGTTCTTTCAAGAAGTTTTCCATTGCAACTCAAGGAATATGAGACGATTCTCCCAAGTCAATATTCTTACCATACCACTTTCCCCAGTAACAGCTTCTCTTTCTGAGCAAAACATTCTGTGAGAATGAGCAATTAAAATAGGCTGAGGGATATTTATTTTTTTTCCTTTTAAAGTGAATCACAACAACTCTTTCTCAGTCTTTCACCACTAATAATACTACAGCATAGGGATGGAGCTCTGTATTTTGAATGTACAGACCGAGGCTGTTGAAGCAAATAATCTGCTTTGGTCCCCAGCTATGATTGGGAAGCCTCACACATCCCTGGTGCATATCACAGTGGCAGGAAATAGCTCCTAAAGGGCCACAGATTTGCTGTTTAATTTTTTTAATTACTGCTTATTTAGGAAACATAAATACTTTTACAAATCATTACCATGTAAGTATGAACCATGCACTATTTTTAATTGAAAAATGAAGCTAGCACTTTTTCACTGAAAGGAACATTGTGAGAGACATAAAGCCACTCTTTCATAAGGCATTGAAAAGACAAATACCTTCATCACCTCAGATGCCTTCATTCAGGGGTTTTATTTGTCCTGACAGGCAATGTCGTTTGCAGTTCAGGAAATCCTGAGTTGTGGTAAATGGTGTATGAATCTAAAGCAAATTAGAGACATGGTTTAGTGGTTGACTTGGCAGTGCTGGGTTAATAGTTAGACTCAATGATCCTAGAGGTTTTTTCCAGCCTAAAAAATTCTATGATTCTATGATTCTATGATTCTATGATTCTGCTGGGCTTGTCTTCACCAGGAAAAAGCAGACACACTGTTCAGGAAACAAATGCTGCCCTAGTACTTATGCACGTCCTCAGAGACTTGCTGCCTCTGTGTGAGAGGAGTTGATATTAGTTGTTATTAAGATACAGCTGGGTTTGGAGCCTTCCAAGGTGAACACCTCAAAGAGATTAGTCAGCTAGTATTAGAACTCTGCATGAAAATGTGGGTGTTTTTCTTAAGAGTTATGTATGCTTGAAACAGCCAAGTCTCCTCCACCCTGGGGTGGTGGTGTTTTTTGGGTGGGCTTTTTGAAGTAATTTTCCCCTTTGGGTTTGGTTGTTTTTTTTTTTCCTTTTAATTTCGCTTTTTGCCTTTTGCATTCAGCTTAACTGATTGGAAAAGAATAATAAGAATGCTAGAGGACCTAAAACCCTGAGGAGGCCCAAGCTGTATGCTAAGTTGATGCCTACCAGCAGCTTCATCTCAATTAGTCCAATTTGTGAATGTTTGTTTGTTTTTTCTTATTCACTGCCAAGCTAAAAAAACAAAACAACTGTGAATAGTAACAATAAAATAAGGACTTCAGCTCATGATTTATCTTTAAAGAGTGGCTTCATTTTCAATCAAATCACAATTCTGTTAAAACATCACAGCCATGTCCAGACTGCCCCATAAGATCTTAGTTTAGGAAGTCCTAAGTGAAGTAGGGTAAAACAGGATAAAGGAAATTATCTCCAGGACCATTCCCCACCATCACCAGGGCCATTGTATGGAAGGCTGTTCCTTCAAACTGATGAACTTCCTTGAAAGGTGGGGAGGTTTTCCCATGTCAGCTCTTCCAAAAGTCCCTCTCCTACATGAAAAGGTCCTGAGAGAGCTGTGCTGTCCCCTTGGCCTTGCTCCACAGCACGACTTCAGGGAAGCTGGCAGATCTCAAGGCTTTTGTGTCCCCCCAGTCCAGGAGCTTGGAGGGTGACATTCAACTTCTTCCCTGCAAGGACTACTCTGTAGATCTCCCGTTTGCCTTTGCACAGTCTTTGCTGTTACTAAACCTCTTTTTGCCTGTGCTGCACCTCGAAATAGAACCATCATCAGAGAGGACAAGGTGTGTACCCCACTGCCACAGAAGACAGGGCTCATGCTGAGCTGCAAGCAGGGCCCTTCCTACACAAGGATACATGGTGAGCATCACCTGGCTCCAGCTGGGGGCTCAGCAGGCACTCAGCCCTTCTGCCTCTGTATAAAACATGTCCCATGCAAGAGCAGGGCTGGCACCTGGTAAGTGCAATCACAGCCTCAATAGCTGCTTCATCTCCAAGTCCTCCTCTAAAGCATGTAGAAAAGCTTTCCCTAAAGAGTTCTCATGTATGAAAACGGTGAATAATGACTGCAGAAAGAGTTTGACAAGGCAGATGTTTTAGCTCTTCCATTAATCCAGAAGTGATCCTTCTACAAGAGAGGAAATACAACACAAACCACTTTGCTGGGGAGTCAGAAAAGCCCCTAACTTGTAGCACACCTGAAATATATGAATAGAGCTGGGAAAGCATGAATCCAGTTGGGAGCCCACAGCTGTGCTATACATTTACTGTCCTGAGCAAAACACCCACCCCAAAGGCTGCTTCTCACTTTGTCTCTCTCTATCCCTTATCCAACCAAAAAAAACACATTCAGGGCTACCCAGCTGTTGCTTTCACTGCTCCAGCCACCACCATCCTCCTCCCCCAGCCCCAAATTAATGCTCCTCCTAAAGCTGTTATCCTCTGTGAATTCTGTCATTTCCAATGAGTCTTGTGCTGTAATTTAAAAGATAACTCACTCTTGTTTCCAGCGTTTTAATGCATTTTATTTTTTCTACAAGCAATATACGTGTGTAATTAATAAACAATTTAGTATGTTGAGGAACCTAGGAACTTGGCAAATGTTCTGGGGATATGAAATCTCAGGAAAAGCAGCACATTATAAGAAATAGTAAGTAATTACTTATGTAAGCTTTTCTTTTTAAAGTCTAAGAACATTAGCTACTAATTACCTACTAATTACCAGTACTTCAGCAGGTGTTTGCACTTAACTGTAGGCTAAAGCCCCTGTGAAAAACAAACCCCTCACACTCCCTCTCAAGATTAAAGCTGAATCCCACTGGACTCCATAATACAGCATAGGTGCAGCAGAGCTGTTTACATGCCAGTCCTTTAACCACTTGGCCGCTTAAGGTGAAAACAGCCTCCAGTTTATTTCCCTTGTATTTTCTGCCAGAGCCAAGGTGATTTGCTAGAATGAGTAACCCAAGAGATAATGAACAGAATCTAAGAGTTTAAAGTAAACTATGATTAAGACTTCATCCTTATCACCACATTTATCTCACTTCTGTAGCGACCTGGCAGAGGAACATTCTGTTTCTGACCATGAATATTGCTGGCTGCATAAGGTGAGAATAAAGCCTTATCTGTGAAAAGTTCCCGAAATTTAAAAAAAAAAAAAATAGAAAAAAAATAGGGAAAAAAAAAAAAGGTGCAGAGCCCTCAGCTGGTGCAAAATGTTTTAGTTTCACCAGTGTTGATGCTCAAGTCAATACTTCATGCCACTTGAGGGACTGGCCCGCACTTCAGATCCAATCTGTTCATGACTCTTTCGAAAGGTTAATTCATACACGAAAATTTTCCAAAAAAATTATAAGAATAATTTTTTTTAAAAATCTAGGCAATGAATTTCAAATTTATAAGTGCTGGTTCAAGTTAATATCCCTGACTGCTTAAAATTCAGAATTTTTGTTTTCCTAGTTATCAAAACACACTTCATTAGCAATAGAAGGAAGATATCAGATATAAGAAGTCCAGGTGGAGAGTGAAAAAGGTAAGAGGTGCCTTCAGCAACCTGTCACAGTGCTCAGGTTGCACCTTCTGCAGTGCACCTTAGGAGCAGATGGATGGACTGAGAGGAACACCTCAGGGCAAAACATCTTATTAAGACTGTTCACAAATTAATAATTCCAATAATGCTGCTAACATATTTTTGCCTCTTACCCTCTCTGAAACTTGTAAGATCTATTCAAAATATATGGTTGCTTATTTCACTTCTGCAATTACTTCTTTTTCACTGCAAATAAGACTCAGAGGCAGGCAGTGGAGGCAGTTCAGATCATCGCCATTTTTCTATGGATGCTAGTTAAGCTACAAATCCCCTCCAGATCCATTTTTCACTGAGGTGATAGAAGTAGTGACTGTGCTGTGAAGTATTAGCAGCAATAGAGGTGCTCATGCCTACAGCTGGGAGCTAAGGTTTTTTGAACAGCACACCTCCATTAAAACAATAGAAACTGCAGGAGACTAGAAACAATTGAAAACCTGACCCTTTCATTCAAATACTTAAAGGGGACCTTCTGGCTGCTGGTGTATTTTAAGACTTGAGCCCCACAACTGAGAAATTAAAAGCTGATTTGACATATGAATGAACCAAATGAGACCATGAGGCTTCTGAGAAAATTATACAGCTCAACCTTGGTGCTTTCCATCTAAGCCTCTCAAAGCAATATACAAAAATTAACAAAATTAGTATGCCTGGGAGGTAAGACATTGATCTTCCACCAATCAACATGGTGAGGCTTTGCACAGCAAAATGACCATATGTCATTTAAAAAGAGGATTTAAATATCATTTGTTCTTCCTAAAAAAATACTTTCTTCTCATTTCTTTTCCTCTGCTGCAGGTCTATGGTAAGATTTCCAGAGGACCTGAAGAGTTGAAAGAGTAGCTCTGGTCACAAGGCTGATCCAAGATTCTGAGTGAGGTTGTTTCAGTCCTGAGGAAGGACTCCTGCACCTGGAATCTGGTCAGTTTCTGACTGTTGTCCCAGGTGATCCAATAAAAGGTATTGCTTCTCTCTCTAGAGGCTTAACTGCAATAAATGATCAGATGACACAAATGTAGCTGCTCATCATCCATTTAAAAGACAGAACTATTCATGCCCCCAGATGAGGACTGTACCAAAAATCATTATGAAAAAGAGGGAACTAAGAACCAAGAATATTTTGGGCAGAGGCATCTGACTCACTGCTGCACCCAAAAGTGAGCTGGAAGGCAGCCCTGCTCTGCTGGAGTACCACGAGGTCACTGCCCTGCCAGCTGTGCTGCTAACCCCAGCTCCCAACATCCTGCAGCCCAACAAGGGATGGAAGCACTGGGGAAAGGGGAAGCAGGTGAGGTGGAAATGTGACCTGTCAGAAATGAGTTACCCAACTGGCCCACTAATCACTCCTTAGGTGCTGGGCACTGAGGTTGCAGAGGGAAAAACTGATGACGCCAGCAAAGGGCAAAGAAGTGTCTAAAAGCATCTTCAGTTTCATGGTTACATTTGTTTTAGTCATAAAGGTTTTTACTGCATTTTTACTTATTTTTCCCCATTTTCACTGTCTTCCAGGCAGTTCCCTTAAGTGGGATTTCACAGTCCCAGCAGCACTGTGATGAAGTCAAGGTTGGAACACCTTTTCCTGCATGTGCCACAGGCACTGTGGATGCTGTGGCCCACTGACATCATTTCAGGGGATACAGAAGCAAATTGAGGAGAGGGTTTTCTCTCCTATTCTCTTTTCTTTACTTTAGTTTCAAAGAGGAGAGGAAAAAATGCAGAGACAGGATTTTAGCCCTTCATTTTATAATGTAATTGAAATGCCAAGAGACTGAAAAAATTCAATGTTGATGAAGAAACGGATGTTAGTGCAATGAAGAATAGCTCTGTCTTTGTCAGTCTGCAGTCTTTTATGTGTCACAGGCTGTCACTTTCTATTGCATTTCAACTGACTAATTACCCCAGTTTATTAAAAGTGAATATGAATTCACATTTTTTACTTTGCCATGTTCCAAGTGTTAGTGTTATCAGGAGCTATTACTGAATGATAGATCCCACAGTTCTAGGCTTCCTCATGTGGGCAAGTACAGAGCAAATCTACCTCAATATCAATGAAAACCAGATATATTCATTTAAGGGGGAAATATATACTCTGTGCAGTACATGTTCACATCCAAGCATTAATCACCCTGGTGTGTCCCACATGGCTCAGTGTATTATTAGAACCTCACTCACAGAGCAGAAGAGTGTCTGTAAGTGATGATGTTGGAAGGGTTGGACTTGAATTAAATGTACTCATCGCTTCCTAATGGGGAGGTATTTTCTGACAGCTGTAATGAAAACTGCTGCTCATCAAAAGGTACTCTGTGTCCTAGCTCACAAATTCAACCTCAGCTGCAAGTTGCACATTTAAATTTCAAAGTTTTTATCTCTAGCCGCACTGGAGTGCACTTATAAGTGCAGTGGAAGGGTCAAATTAGATGAAATCAAAGCCCTGCTTCTACTGAAGAGGCAATTTTAAGCTTTTGCAATTGGAGCTGTGTGTTGTTATAGGCTTAAAAAATCTCATCATCAAAAATAAGGATTTCTAGAACATGATAACTCTCACTTTGATCCATCCAACTCAGATTCAGCAGTAACTACAATGTTTGAAATTCTCCATTCTGTATAAAATAACACATTCAGATAAACAGGTGCATAGACTATAATAGTTCTAATACAATTGGTGCCCCATTTATTATTGCTAGTTCTTCACACCTTCATTTATAAGTGAGTGATCAGATTTCACTCACTTGTGAGGACATTTTCACTGTCTGTGGAGGAGCTGCACACTGGTATAAGCTTTATGTGTATTGGCAATAAAAATCAATAAGAGGAATAACAATAACTTGGGAAGTTATGTCAACAGAAAGTGCTGGGAAAGAATGGTGATTCAGGTCTTGAAGGGAAATACTATTTTGCCTGAAAGCAAAGCACATGTACTCAACAGGAAAAGGGAGAGGGTTTCATTCTTCCAGTGTTTTCCTAGTGGGTACTCATTGTTTATTAAAAAATGCAACTATTGTATATATTCCTATGATTTGAGATATTTACTATTTCTCATGCTAAACAAAATGTTCCTTCATTAGAACATAACACAGTTGGAGGGAAAAAACATCATATGACTGGCTGCGGTGGCAGAATTCTCATCTTTTACATTTACAAAAATGAGGCAGAAGAGTATTTTTTAAACATGCCTGCCTGAAGAGAAGCAGTGAGACATGCAGTCGCATTGCCTGGACTCCAAGCAGGTCAGCTTGATGAGCTAGCTGTGATGTGAAAGCTGTAAGGCTCCCTTCTCTGGTGTTTTCAAGTCCTCTGGGTATGATGAATTTTGAATAGGATATTTAAAGGACTGGCTGAAGCTATCTCATCATGGGTTTGTGCCCAGGCTGATGCTGATGGCCACGAACAGAAGATACCCCCTGGAGCATCCAGCCTGTTCCCACAGAAGAGAAGCTCTCTACCTCTCAGTGTAAGGGTGCAGTGAGATCAGTCTGGTACCCGTACCTTAAGACAAGCTTTGACTTTGGTCTGAACCAGGGAGGTGCATCTCAGGTGGGGAATGCTGATCCTGGATGACTGAGACCCTGCACTGGGTTGGATTTACAAGAAAGGAGGCCACTCTCCCACTTTCAGTGGGGATGGTAGGAGAGGTGCCTGTATCCATGGATGTCTTTGGTGGCAAGCCAGGGAGCTTCAGGGAAAGGAGACAGAAGAGCCTGAGGACACAGTGTGTGAGGACACCTCTAAGCACAGACTGGTTACCTAGAGCAGGGAGCAGCACCATCAGTGGAGAAGGAAACAGCTTTCTCACAGGTAGGGATACAGTTGAGTCCCTCCTGAGGTAGATGTGGAAATCAAGAACAGACATGTTATCCAGGGAGCAAATATTTAAATCCTAGTGCTAAAGAAAAATCACATAGCCAACCCCAGATATGAGATTTGCAGCCAGCCCTCCTCCAAAATAAGGAATAGCTGAGAAAGTTGATGACCCTCTTCTGATGGGAAGAGAGGAAGTTTGCTGTTTGCTGTATCAGGGAAGCAGGTGTGGGGTAGAAGGGGTGCTGCGTGCCATAGCCTGAGATGTTACTGGAAGGTGTTCAGGTTTTCCTGCTGCACCGGCTCCATGCCCTTGATCCAACAAACTGCTAACCTAGTTAGAAGAGCTTTAAAGTAGGATTGAGGGAGGGGTTGACTAGGAAAAAAAAATAGTTAGCATAAACAAGAGAAGCCTGATGGGGACCTGAAATTTCAGTGATGTTGGTATTCAAATAGGTTCACAGGAGAGATACTGGGAGTAGTGAATCAGTCCACTGAATACTTTAGAAGTCTGTATACTAATGGAAGGAATATTTGGGATAAACAGGTGGAGCTGGAAGTCTTAATACAAGATCAAAATTATGACTTAATTGGTGTAACAGAGCCTTGGTGGGATAATTGGCATGACTTGAATAGTAATATGAAAGGAAGAGCAGGCAAGGAGAAAACAGGAGAGATGTTAACCTCTGTTTGGATCTATTTACTTATTGGAAGCCTGGCATGTAGAGAAGACTAAAACCACCTGAAAATTTTATAGATAATAATTATGGAGGAAAAGACCTCAAGTACTTACATGGTGGGATGGCCACAGCAACTGGCCACGGAACTGGTTGAGAGAGAGAAGCTTTCAGTGGTAGCAAAGGGGCTTTGATAGTGTTTGAAAGTCCCTGCAAGAGCAGACAGACTGACCAGCATGTGCACAGAAGGAAGAAGCCATGCTCAGATACTATGGATTGATTATGAAAGATTACCAGGAGCAGGTAAGGACAAAACAAGAAAAGCTGGAATGCGGACTGAACCACTATAAAACAGCAGCACCAAGGGCAGGAAAAAAATCATTCTTCACGTGCATTGGGAGTAAGAGGTAAGCCAGGAGCAGTGTCAACTGAATCATGAGGCAAAAATGTTGCAAAAAGGATGCAGAGAAGGCCTGTGTGTGAAGTGGGGTTCCTGCATCCTCATCAATTGCAAGGTCAGTTGTGAGCATGCAGCTGGCATGATTAAAATCGGAAACAAAACATAGGGCAAGAATAGATAAAGGATATTCATTTAACTTCATTTTTAACAAAATCGCGTGTGTGTGATGAATTTTGTATGGGATACTTAGAGGACCGTCTGAAGCTCTTTCAGAGTCATTAGCAGTCATCCTGGGAACCCGTGGAGAGGGAAGGAAGAACTAGATAGCTGGAAAAGCACAATATTGTGCTTTTTTAAAGCAAAAGGGGGAATTGCATTACTGAAGAAGTCAAATTAACTTCAATCCTCAAAAAAATTCTGTAAGAAGTAAAGCATCTGGAAATCAATATTTATGTATCATACTATGTCAAATGAGCCTGATTTTCTTTCCTGGCTGTGTAATGGGCCTTGTGGGTAATGGGAATCTGTAGATGATATGCACTTTGACTTTAGCAAGGTTTTGACACTCTTCTACCTGATAGAAGAGATTACAGGGAAGATAGAGAATTTTTTGCATTGCAATTACAGTGGTTTATGATCAAAACAAAAGCATTTATCATGAAATCCTGTAAAGGTCTGCATCAGCGTAGTGCAATGAATGACATGGCAAGTGGCAGTTAAGTCTTCAGTGCAATTTTTACCAAAATCCTATTTTTCCTACCACAAATTAATCTTCTATCTCTTCTCAGAACTGATGTCTTGGCTGAAATGCTGTGTATAGCCTTGGGTAGGGACAGGGTAGGTAACTCTGAAAAACAAAACAAAAAGAAAAAAAAAAACAACACGGAGGAGGAAAAGGGTCAGCGAAAGGTGACTTTGGAAGAAAGATTTTAAACTCTAGTATTGTTTAATCTAAAGAAGAAAAGGCTGAGAATGGATTTAACACCAGCCCTCAGATATGTAAAAGGTTATTACAGGGCACAAGAATGCTCTGCCATATCCGTGGTGAATGAGTTGAATAATAGAAAGAGTCTTGACTTTAGGAATCCTTTCTAACCAGTACTGTAATGAAATGGGAGAAACTGCTCATTGAGGTTGTGGAATTTCTTTCAGTAGAGATCCTTAAGCCCATGTCGGAGGTGAAATAAACAGGCCAAGATACCACAGAGTTACAAAGGCAGAGGAGTTGAATAGGAACTTCCTAAGATCTTCTTCTAACTTTTCCAATTTTATTTATTTTCATTTTCAGCTACAGGAGAGCAATAATGCTCCAGTTAGCTTCACTTTTACTCCTTCAAAACTCTTCATTTGTACCTCAGATTTTTAAAAGACTTTATGAGGAGGAATTTAAAGTTGTATTTACAGAGAAGTAGCACCTGAGCAGCTTGGACATGAACCACCATCAGGTGTTGTTAAATGGTGTGCAAATCCAACAGCCCATTCCAGCAAGGTACAACAGCCACCACTTCCTTTTGCCTATGAGCTGGGAAAGCCCCATCTGAAACCCAGCCCCTTCTTTTCCCAGCCCCTCCCCATCAGTGTCAAGTTTTGACCTCCTACAATGGTTCTCCAGCAACATTTTCCTCTTTTATATATCACAGCAATCTTTCGTCCCTCTCATTAGAAGAGCTTCATAAAAAGTCTGTGTAGTGTTTTTGGCAGTAGCAGAGATTCCTAGGATGGCTTTCAGTCTGGTAGTCAGATCTCTTTTCATGAAGTTAAAATATAATGCACACAAGGCAATCCACCTTTTGTAAAACTTTTGGTGGGAGGAGACATGGTCTTGAGCATGGGAGAGCAAGGCTTGATGGTAAACTACTTGTGTGGCACTGTGCACCCATATTACCTAACTGAGCTGCAAGAACTGCAGGATTAGCAGCACTGCCTCATCCCATGGAGTAGTTCTGAGGATAAATGCATGAGGTGCCTAAATACAGTAGTAACTGGGGTGCTGTGTGCTTCTGAGGTGGACTTGCTGGTGCAGATGCAAGAGGGCAGTTTTGATCACCATTCCTTTTACGTTTTGTGTTTGGCATGTTGACTTCTTGGTCCGTGTAGGAGCAGAAGGGGATAAAGTGGTGCCACAGAGGCCCACACTTCTCATTGCAAGATGGATTCAGTCTTTGGTTAGCCAAAAGTTCTTGCTCTTGTACTTATCTTTGAGCAGCTGGAGTGTCCCAAGGCCCCTTGTGCAAAGTACTTATATGAAAGGGATGAAATCCTGCTGTGTTGAAAGCAGCAGAACTTACATCCTGGGCTCACTCAGCTTCCGTCCCATTCATTTTAGTGATGTGCAAATACATGCCTGAGTCCTCCTCTGAACCATGATGATTCTTCTGGAGGAATTGCATGGAGAATCAATGGACATGTTCCTTGTCCCCAGGTTGCTGCCATCTCAGTGGATTTCTGCCCTTAGAGCACTCCAGCTGCCTCTCCAGACCTTTCAGTAGGGCTGTACAAGCTCTCCCTTACTTGACTCACTAATACCCAGCTGTGCCACCAAAGATCTACTTCAGTTAGTTAACGTGGCTCCTTTGGACCCACACAAGCCAGAGAGGAGTTGCAGGAGCAGCTCTGCTGCTAAAGCCTAGAGGTCAGTAACTTCCAGCCAACAATGCAGGGCATGTTGGATCAGGGATTGGGCAGTGCCTGGTACATCCCTAACCACAAGGAAATGTGGCCTCAGCTGCTCAGGTTTGCCTGAATTCCTTCAGTGAATAGCTGTCATAAGAATGGAAGATGAGTATTTCTTTGTAGAAATCACTTCTAAAACTGAGCAGTATGCAACTCTATTTAACATTTGGCATTGCCATGAGAGAAGTGTTACTACATCTCTCTCCAAAGGTATTGGCTAAACGTATATATGTTCCTCTTAGAAAGTTTCTTCTCTATGTAATGAATACTGCAGTGTATCTCAGAGTGTTGTTCTTTGGTCTTCTGGCTGTGCTGAACACATACATTTTATGGTATGTGCACCAGCAGTGCACTTACTTTGGCTGTCTAGAATTGCATAGAAAGCAGCTAAGTTACTTCCTAGGCTTCAAGTCCACAATAGAGTTAAGAAAATGCTTCTAACATTCAAAAAATGAATATATCTTGAGATATTTTTAGAGATTATTTTTTTCTGGAGAAGAATTCTTATAATGAACACTGAGCCTTAGATTAGACTGTATCAAAACCCATGTGAGCATAACATGCTGCGTTGTGAAACATTCCCAGGAGAACGTAAATATTTAGGCAAACCTGCAACAGGGGAAAACAATGCTTCTTAACACTTTAAGTCCACACTTCAATTGATTATGGATGTTTCTCACCTTGAATATAAGTGTGACTTGTTTGGCTCCTGTGCCTCCATAATTCACTCTGGAATAGCAGTTATTGGGCAAAGAAGGACCTGGGAATAGTCAAAGCTGTTTCAGAAGTAAAGTGGCCATGCTTTTATTGCTCTATCAGAACCTGCAGTTACACAAATATTTTTCGTGATATAAGCAACTCATTCTTCTTTCTACCTCTACTTCTTCCTCCCTCTTTTTTGAATCAATTTGCAAGTCCTGCGAGGTAACCTGAGTTAAAAACAGCTGAACAATACTCTGGTCAATGTAGCTGAGCCAAATGTCGATGAATGCAGAGGTTGATATGATTCTCTTAATAAAAGGTGCTCAAGAACATAAAACCAGATTGAGTTAAAAGATCTGAAAAATCATTCATTTGTGTGCAGTTTTCTGTCAAAATGAAAATACTTTGTGGAAGCATATCAATTTTGGCAAAAATTAGGTTGGAAGAAGGAGAAATGGAGAGGAAGAGAGAGACAGATCATGTGTCTCTATATATCCAAGTAACAGAATAAAAGCATCTCAAATACCAAGTGAATATCCTCAAAACAAAATAATGCCTCATCTGACTTGAAGTCACTCCCAAAAATAGTGAAGAGACTAATTTTCAATCCTACTAAATAAAAAATAAATTTGAAGTTTTGTCATTTTACACTAAATAATGGTTCCCCATCCCTCTATAAGAGGTACAGTAAAAAAAAGATGGGGGACACTACTCAGAAAAATTCTTCATGGCTTTATTTACCTTCTGTGAATAAGTTTATTCTTGTCAACTCCAGAAATCTTTGGTGCAGTCCAAACCATCCCTAACATGATCAGTTGTGCTTCAGTGGTAGGAGACACATATAAGGCAAACTAGTTGTAAAGGTTTCTTATTTCAGCATGAAACTTTTGTGTCCAACAGGTATCAGTATGCAAAGGTTTTATAGATTTTTTTATTTCTTTTTACTATATTGGACTCATTAACCAATGTTTAATCAGTTACCTGTAAAAACATGCACAGACGTGTATAGTATTTGAATACACAATAATTACCCAGCAGCTGATGTATCTAAAAATATTTTAGGAAATCCTTGTATTTGTAGGTTATTTTGAATTAAAGCTGTAGTTTCTATTGTACTGAGCTAAAAAAAACAAAGTACAATAATTAACACCTGAGACAGCAGGAGCTGGTGGGTCATGAGTAACATGGGGAGACAGCAGCTAAACGAAGTGCACTAACTTACAAGAGCTCTTGAACAGGCATGAAAGGAGTCATCTGATGATACCAATCATTTGCCAATATTTTTTGTAGCTACATGTTTTCTTGTTGTTTGGGGGGGGCTTTTCTGAATTATTTAAGTTATTAATATTTTATTAAATCTTTTTTACTCCTTTTCTTGTTGCCATTTCCAAGAGCTGAGCAGCTTTCCTATAGAAAAATTGCATAGAAGAAATCAATTCTGTAAAGTTTCTTTCACATAGCCTCCTACCTGGAGATTTTAACTTTCAGTATCTCCTTGACTTTCCTAAATAATTAGTTGTGTGGCACTGTGTTATTTAATTATTTTAAATTCTGGCATTGGCTTTCAGAAACCTGGACCATTTTTTTCCTTTTCTTGACAATCCTATTGCCTGCTTTCCAAGTCCATTTCTTATCCTTTTTCCTCTGTGTTTCTGTCACAATTTTACACTTGGCCATTTAAAAAATATATAATTAAAGTGCCAAAGCACCTGCTAGCCTCATGCATATGCATGAAATAGAATTATGTCCCCTCCGGGACACTGGTGTTGTGGCTCTGGGGAAATGACTAAGTAACCATGACAACGCGTCTCCACCACATCTTATTTCCTGTGATAAAAGCGTGATTTACCCTATTAAACAAACCATATTACAACTTGCCCACAGCAAGTGGTGTCAGCTTTCCAGTAGAGGCACCAGGTCAGGAGGGAGAGCAGCCCAAGCCCATCCTTCCATCCAAGCTTCCCCCTCACTGACACTGCTTCATGGTTACGTTGATGGTAAGAGGCAGGATGAGACACACGTACAGCATTTCGCATTTCCATCTTGATAGGTGAGATGAAATGAGGAGAAGCAATGCAGTATTCATTAGCTGCAGGCACCAGCCCAATCCCCCGTACAGTGGTGATGGACGGTGCAGGAGAACCCAAGGGTAGGGCACAAAGATTGGCGGGACCAACACACAATGATTCAGACGTTTAAATTAGATAATTTCTACATCTTCTTGCCTGCCAGTTTGCCAAGGCTGCCAATACTTAGTGAATGCCAGGGAAGGCTACCAGAAGTGGTTTTTCAAAGGCTGCTGCCAGAACACAATGTTAAATGATTTTTTTATAAGTTTTCCTATGCTACTGATTAGACTTAATCTTACTTAAAGTGATTTTTAAAATCAAGTGCACTCTTCATTACATATTTTTGATTTACTCCTTGCTTAATTAGGGGAGGCACCTTGATATTATATTATCTATAATAATTTTATAGGGAAACCCTCCTCATTGGATCTTGTCTACTAGCATAATACAATATTTGTTTTATTAGCGCTTTGAAGAAGTATTTAAATCAGCCAAACTAATAATTTAAATATTTTAAATATTGCCTTGAAAGTGTTTGTATTAACACTCTTCTTTCCATCACATACTTACAGAAAAGTATGAACCTTAATTTGAGTTCTTAATCACTTGAGGGCACAATTTGATTAAGAACAATAAACAGAGAGGTGAAGAAATTAAAACCACAAAAGTCTCAGAGAGAAAACAAAACTGGTGTTTAAAGGTCAAGTACATAGACGTAATTAGTTCTACTTACATGAAGAATTGCAATTAGCTTTATGAATTGCATTTTGAAATTGCCGGGTCTTGTGAATCCTGGGGGTTTCTTGAAACATCAACTGTTAGGAGCATGTGATTAGATCAGACTCACAGCTAAGAATGAAAAATCATGTTCAGTGTAAACTGCAAAGTGAGGCTGAAAGTACTATCTGGGTTTATCATAAGGTGACTAGCAAATAATAACCCAGCATTCATGAGATTATTTGCAACCTGACTTATGACAGCTAAGTTCTTGGGACTGATCCTTTCCCAATTCCGAACATAACCCGTACAAGTCAAAGTAAAGGGATTCTGCATTAGCTGTCAAAGGATGGAGTACTTTCTCTTTTAAAAACATCAAACGTGGAGAAGGTGCTGGTTATTCTGGCAAGTTCTTGCAAGACCCTGACAGCTGTTCCCAAAAAAAAACCCCAAGCCCAATGGAAATCTGATTTCTGCTAGAACATGTATTCATGCAACAAAAGTCAGTGTTTGGACTTTAGGGCCTCTTCCAGCAACTTGAATGCTGAACGGTATGGAAAAATTGGACAAATATTGTTGAGTTTCCAGGTATCCCAATCCTGTCACTGCTCTGGGCATCCCAAACAGCAGGTTAACTGAGAAGCACAGCTCATGTTTCGTGAAAGGTTCTCCAGTTGCCTCTGGATGCCCGTTCAAAAGGCATCACAGATCTACCTTATTTCTGGTGCTGTACAGGAAACCTGTAGTAGAGGTAGCAGAGTACCCAGGTAAGTTGTTTGGAGTTCTGGACTGAGCAGATCTGTCAGAGCACTAGGTTTGTTGCTCTAGCAGTGACTGGTTTGGTTTTGTGTGTGTGTGCAACACAACAATCTCCTGACCATCCCGAAACAGGCTGTGTTGTGTGTAGAGGGTTGAGCAAGAGAAAAGGAATCTGAAGCCGAATTTTATACTACTGCTCAGGACCCCAGCTTGAGTAGTGACTTTGGGCAAGTAACTTGCAGCAAACTCCTCTAGAGAGTGTCTGGAGCTTTGTAGAATACAATAGAGAAATAAAAGGGGAAAACACTGCATGTCAGTTTTTCTATCTGTAACATGGGACTAATACTTACCAACCGACCCACCTCACAAGGGAGATGCAATAATTAATTAGCTAATGTTCCTACAGCACTTTAACTCTGTAAAGTGTAAAATAAATGTTAAGCATTATTGGCACTTAGATTCTACAGTGATTGGTGCCCTACAATTCCCTAAGCCAGACATCTAGTTATTGCTGCTCAGAGCAACAGTAGCTTACAATATATCCTGCATTATCAGCTGGTTTCTAGATGGTTACATGCCAGTGTGCCTGTACATACACCCTCCCACATGTGCCAGATGCCACACAGGGGAATTCTGAGGTCCAAGATGTGACTACGCATCACGGAAAGGGGACTCCACAGCCACTCTATAACTGGGCAGTCCCTTTTTGCTGTGGTTTTATTCTCGCCTCTCTGAAGCAGGTTATTAGGTAATAACCAGTACCTGAAACCCACTGCACTGCTGTATAAATTCTATTTAATCTAATTTTGTCAGTAGACTCATTATTATCACTTAAAGTATCCAGGATTTCAATAAATTCAATGTCAATTAAACTAATTAATAAACTGTTTAGAGCAGTTTGAGAGAAAGAAAGAGCTTTGTCCTTTTTCATTTTGTTGCTATATACTTCTTAGCTAAATTTTATTTCAGTGAACAAGAAGATGGCAACGTCTAAAATTATGTCTGAGAGATGGATATGTAGGTAATATTGTTTAATATTAACTGCTGCTACATGGGTTGATGAATTCCCATCAGAAACAGTTTTTATGGAGTTCCTTATGCTAAAGTCACTTTCAACAAAAATAGTGGAAAGAGCCTAGTCTGCTGCTCAGTAGTTCAAGAAAGAATTGCAGCTTTGCCCTCTCAGTCATAGCCTGAGAGATTGGTTTTGAAGTCTCTGCATTTACACTATATACAATTACAGGATTTTATTTTAGGTTAGATTCAGCCTGGTCCTCTGGGTTAAACTTCCTTATCATGCCCATGTTTCAAAGCCATTCAAAGCAACAGTCAGTTATTTGTAGCCTCGTGACTCCATCTGGGTTTTGAGGGCATCTAATACAAACCAGGAGGAGAGTTTCTTACTTAGTTTTCTCTCAAAGAAATCCACACTGTGAATCAAACCAGTAGATGGTAAAAAGAGGAAACAGAATATTCTGTAAAAATCTGATTACAACTTTCAACCAAAACACTAGTGAGATGCAGCCTCATCCCATATGTTACTATTTCTGCTGATTTTGTGGGAGGCCATGTGGACATAAGCAACCAAGCAAACCCACATGACCATGTCAGAGTTTAAGAGTATATCCCAGTGCAAACACCATTTAATTCCTTCACACTTTCTTGTACAGTTTTCCTAAGCATTCTCTATTTGGCTTTGTCAACCACGGGCTGCTGGGCTAGAGAAACATTCAGTTTGAGCCAGCCAGGACGTACTTGTACAGTGTTCTGCTAGATCCAGCAATATAAAGAGGATTCAAATATTGATATGCACACATTGGAGATAATTCCAACACTCTACCGCTCTACTAAGGGATATTGTACACAGTGTTATTTAACTATTTAGCTATTTAATAGCATGAATGGGAATTGTGATTGGATCACAAAAAAGGACTGGAAGAACCTGGGAGGAAAAATAGAGCCCTAAATTTGACATTGGGTCCTAGGAGATATATTTCATATATCCACCATAATAAATACTTAAAAGCTCATAAAATTTTGTCATGATGAAGGTGAAAAGCATCTAATTTATGTATTATTAATGTATACTCACTCAACTTGTTAATTTAATTAGTGAGCTGGATAAAATTGTCTCTTTTTGTGATCTTTCTATGAAGACAAGCAAATGTACTTTGTGTAAGACTAGCTGCTTATCACCAACAATGTACTGCTTCACTTCTGAATTTCCTGAGAGTGAATGACTTAATTTATCTTTGGTTCTTTGGTACTCAACCACTGAATAAAACACCTAGTGTAAAAAACCCAAAAATATAAAATGTTTTTAGGCTGGAGTAAAAATCAATTACTCAGTGATTTTTTTTGCTTTGTTTCAGATGAACAGATCCCTTCAAAAACTTGCTGAGCTTTAAGGCATGTCATAAGCAATTTCTGTTCTTGTTTTGCCACTGCCCATGGAGAGGATGCTTGAAAGTCGATACTACCTCTTTGCAAAACCCTTCCCTACATCAAAATCTATGATACTGATCTTTGTAAGTTTCTCTCAGAAACTGTCAGCAGCCTGAGTACATCTCTATTGCAGTTTTCTTGAACTTTGGGGTTAATATTAATTTATGAACTTTAAGCATAAAGAAATGCCTATACCTACATACAAGACTATACATGCATTTTTGTATTGTTCTTTTTTATAAATCCATGAATTAATATCTAACGTATTTCTTGGTTTGTAAAGAATCTCAGTTTGTCACCCAGTCCAGGATATTTTAAAACCAATCCAAGTTGGTTTTTTTTTTCATTTTTCCCTATTTGGCAAAAGCCTTTGTTTTCTCTCTTCAGAAACCAAAGAAGTATGATAAGGAAGAAACTGAATATATGTTTTTATGTGCTTTAACTGTTGGCGTTGTTTAGGTGGTTTAAGTCACCTAATGGAGATGCACAGAGTTTTTTTATGAAAGACAAGAACTTTATCAGGTCCTGTCCTGTATTCAAAAAATTTACATGGAGATAACTGATGCCAGAAAAACGCATAAATATTAACGGGAACATATTCTCTTCTTCCCATCCATTTATAGCCCCCTTTATAATTTAATTATCAACGCAAAGTATTTAAAGTAATTAGAGATTTTTATTACTAATTTATGTCTGTAAATCAAAACTGAGCTATTTTAAAGTCTATTATCACCAAATTAATGTAAGTACTCAACATAGTGAGTGACTGAGTGACTTCTTCCAGTGCAAAGCTGCCCTGCTTTAACTGTAAACAATAAAAACACACACAGAAAAACTAAGCAGTGGCTGCATCATTTATTCTTATTTTTGAAGTTTCAATAAAGTTGTTGGGTTGCATCATTAAGGAAAAAAACCATGGAGATATGTTGATGTAACTTTAGCTTCAGGGAAATGAAAACTGGATTTAAAGGTAGCTTGGAAGGGCACTCTAATCCTAAGACTTGCTAGCCTTCATTCTGTAGGAATATGAACAGTTTATTTTAATCTCCATTTGATGACCATTGGTGTTAAGCAATAAAAATTGTGAGAACTGCTGAAAGCATCCTGGCAAGTGCCCAGTACAGTGCTGGGGCTGTGTGCTCCTTTCTGTCACCTCCACGCCCCCACAGCACACGTGCATGGCCTGGTGGCCTGGATGGGCCCTTGATACCATGTGGCACGAAGTCCTCACACTCCTTTGTCACCTGCTCCTAGCACTGTAACAGGAGCACAGATGGATATTGTGGAGAACAGCACATGAGATCACAGCAATTCAGCCTTCCTTTGTAAAGCTTAGGGGAAGAATTTCCTGACACAGCTACACAAAGAAATGAACTTGCTGAACCCCCATCTTAAACAGGAGCTCCCAGTTCACAGAGCTCAGCACTTCGCAGGCCTGGACCAGCAAAATGCTCTACCAGGTTCTGCAGCCCACTGTCAGGAACATGGGGGGAGTCTCCCGACTTTTGCATGGTGGCATCCCAGCAGCTGCTCTGGTAACTGTCCTTGAGGAGCCATGGCAGTCCTAAGGGACAAATGCTGAAATCCTGCCCAGTCTGTCACACACCTAATCCAGACAAGTCCTCTGTGAATGAAATGAAAATTCTAGTTGAGGAAGAAGAAGGGATGTGTCCTGGGGTGACTTTATGATGTTTGTATCCCTAATTGTCTGTTCTGTTTACTGTGGATGTTAAGTTCTGGCTCTGAAAGCAAAGTGTGGAAAGAAGGGTGCAGTTTGTCTTCAGGAACTGCACTCACTCCCCACATCCTTCTCATGGACTGTGCTGTCTGCAGCAGAGACAGCAGGAGAGAGCTCTCCTTTGCTTTTTAGTTGGTTTTTAGCTAGCTGAGGCAGAGCAGTTCCTCAGACTGTGGCTTTTCTTTTTCTTGTCTTTCTCTGACCCAGTCAGAGCTCACACCAGGGTCCAGGATGTGGCATTTTCCAGCTCCGGAGGAACTGATAAGAGACTGAGTGAAATGAGCTACACCCCATGACAAGGACTTTCTGAATTTGCCATCTCTTCAGAACAGAGAGAGGTTTTATTGTTTAATATTATTAATTTTGCCATGTCTGTGAATACTTTGCTTGTTAAATAAACAGGTTTTTTCCACTTTTCTCAAAGGAGATTTATGCGTCCTGAACTTGTGGGGAGGAAGGGCCACATGAATTTGCTTTCTAGAGGGACCCCTTCAGAGGTTTCCTCCCAAATTTGTAGCAAGCCAGGACAGGAAGGAACTTTTCACTAGGTAAAGCACTGAAAATAAATTTGAAGAGACAGAGATTATATTACACTAATATCAGGTACTGAAGGTGTAGACTAGCTTAGGAACAAATGAGGGCTTCTCAAGCAGTTATTTTGTATTTATAGAATGTTTCTCATTCTAAAAAATGAAAGCATTATAACTTAATAAAGAGCTTTGCAAAGAAGGATCTGTCTTTCCCAGAACTAAAGGAAATCATATGTACCTACTAATTAAGAAGTACAACAACAGAGAATGATTTAGGACCAGAGGCTTTTTTTCTTTCTTTTTTGGAGCTTCCAGGTGAAATTAGGGTCAAGCAAAATGTAACTTCCCAAATTGGAATTCATCCAGGACACATCCCTTACCCTTTTTTTCTGCTGCACCAAGTAAGGGTGAATAAAAATGACCAGGTTGCTTCAATACTTTGCAATAAAATGCGTTCTAATATTTACAATAAATCATTTTGTATCAATAGAAACATAGTTATGTTTGTACCACATTGCTTCCCATTTTTCATCTAAAATCTCAGTACCCTAAATTTAACATATCTCCTTTGTCTTATGCAGAGTTTGGCCAAGATTAGAAATTCATGAAATCCAGAAAAAAATTTCCATGACTTAGTGATCTTTGGATAACAGAGTAATTCCATCTGATACCAATATTTCATAGATATTGAAAACATAGATCATTTATTTTGGTGACTATTGCAGAGATTCCATTCTAAGGACCTAGCAGATAATAAACAATAATTTCTTTATGTTAGTTACAAAAGAAGTTACACAGTTGAACATACATCAAAGTCAGTTGCTGAGGGCATTATATATAATATGCTAAATCTGTAACAGATGGGCTATACAAGAGGCTGAAAAAGTGCTTGATTAGAGCTGTGCCTCTATTGCTCTACAAAACTTCCAGATGCCATCATGTTGTTAATAATCTGGGGATCTCTCTTCACCATATTGGACCTGCTTGTCAGCTCTGCCCAATTAGCAAAGATAGCTCCAAGGTACAAGCACAATTCCTAGGGCGGTGATTTTCAACATTTTTCAATTTGTGGACCCTTAAGGATTTATCACTGGAGATGTGGATCTCTGCGCAGCAAATGAAAACCTATTGGCAGTGGGCATGCTGGTTTTGCTTACCCCTCCTAGTCCCCAAAGTAGGAGTGCTGGGACCCACAGAAGTCTGAAAGCACACCAGACTGAAAAAGACTGTCTTAGGATAACATGTTTCTCATAAAGAGGCTTATGTTTTTCTTGGGTCTTCATGTCTGAGACTCAAAGTTTTCTGCCACATGAGAAAAGTCATTAGTCCTAAAAAATCAAAGTATATAAAGAAAGCCAAGCAAGTCCTCTCAAAAATGTTTGAGAATAATATGCTCAAGTGATAATTTGTGGGGGTTTATTTTTTGCTTGACCACAGGAAACTTACAGCTTCATTTAATATTTTGAAAACATTTTTAGAATGTTCATGTATTGAGAGCAGAATAAATACCAGTACCTCAGCAGAACTGCCATTTAAATCAAATTAACTTTACTAATTAGGGGGAAAAAAAGAAGGCATCTCAGTATCAGGAATAATTTGTGCTTATAGAACTTCACACTTCAGGTGATATACTCTGCCTGAGAGATAGCTAAGGAAGCAATGTACCCATCAAAATGGGAAATCAACCATAGCTACTAAATTTTTCAATTCACAAAGATTTTTTTTTTTAATATCCAATTTGCCCAGAGGACTTTTAAGTCTTCAGATGAAACCAAAGTCATTATATTCAAATGAGTGAGTATATAGAGTTAGCCAGTGATACTGAAATGATTTCTTGTTGAGTAGCTGAAAATAATGGATGGAAATATGCTTGTCATAACACAGTACCTGAGCAGTTGCATTTAATTCACGTTTGCCAAGACTCTCAGGCTGCTTCTCGTTTTGACAGCTGAGACTGTGCAGTGGTTTATCCACTGGCAGGAGAAAACTTTCGAGCATCAGATAAGGGAAGAGCCATGGTGCTTGGATGCAACCTCTGTCACCTTGCCATATCACAGGTTCATCCACATCTGCCAGGGGCTCTTCAGCCCTCTTCTCCCTCAGGGGCATCACATGCAATATGCAGCTGGTTGGCAACACACTCTGACCTGCCAGGGTGTGGTGTTTGGTTGTGGAGGCAGGGAGAGGCAGGGAAAGGCAGGGAGAGGCAGTTACTGCTGCATGTTTTCTGGAGGCACAGGAGCGCTTAGAGGAAAACACGCATCTGTGTGAGTCTTGGTTTCAGTGCTTGGGCCTTTATGGGTTTTATGGCTGCATGATAGCATAATGATGCTGTAAATCATGCATAAAGGTCCTCTGGAGAATTTACCTTATGCAAGGAATTTCTCAGGCTGGGTAAAGACACTTCCATCAGGCTTTGGCATACGCAACAGGAGAAAACAGACGGAACAGCATGACTGGTAAGCCTTGGCCGATGGCTGTTGTTGTTCAAATGAGTCCTCAGGAATGAGGGCTCAGCTAGAGCAGTGCAGAGCCAGTCTCAAGATGAATTCTTGCCAAGGATCTCCAGTAGCCTAGGAATATGGTGCAGAGGCAGCTTAGAGTGATTATTAACTTCTCTCCTCATTCTGCCCTTGGTCGTTGTGCTGAGTCCAGGAAAAGGGAAAGAAGTATTAGGAAATCTCTGCTTCCATACATGTGAGCTAATAATGATTTGTCCGTGAGGTTAAACAGTGCAGGAAATGGTGATCAATATTGGATGGTTGTACCTTAAAAGTGCAAAGGCCATTTGTGCATTCTGGCCTGCCATGGAGGGGACTACAGCACCATCAATAATTTATTAGTAAACTATGCTTCTTATTCCCAAATGCTACAAGAAGTAAATAGAAACTAAAGCTAAATTCTAGGTAGTAAAAATATTATTTCTTTAGTTTGCACTTGTTCTTTCTAAAATGCAGCAGATTTGTCTTTTAATTCTGAGGTTCTGCCTACATTACCTGGACATATTAGCTGTTCTTAATAAACCTATGCCCCCGGTAAGGACGCTTACCTGGCTTCAGGCTGCACTGTCTTTGCAGATTATCCATGCCATCTGACCATGGTAGGAAGAAAATACCAGAGCATCCCACAGCAGCACTTCCAGCAAATACAACGTTCCTACTGACACCCCATTACAGGCTGGATTTCTACTCCTTGTGCCAGTTACCAAATATTTCATTAGCATACCTTCAGTAGGTAAGTTTCTGGTTTTGACTTTTGATATTAATACATCATGCTAACAAAACGTATCCTTTTTTTTTTTCCCTTTTCTTTTTTTTTTCTTTAACAGAAGTGGTTCTTGAGCTTGGCATGGATTTTCAGCTAATGATGCTTTCTTGAGGGAGAGAAACAGAGAAGAGGTTTGGTTACTTACTCAGCCATCCATCATTTTGATAGTGAGACCTGGCCTAAGTCTTCCTTCTTCAAGACATTAATTTTCCACCTGCCTTTCTTTGCTCAGAGCAGGCCCAATCCTGCTCTTTTGGAAATCAATGGCAAAAATCCCACTAATTTCAGTGGATTAGTTCCAGTATCTCAATTTACATGTGATTAACAGTAATTTTGTCTACTTAGTGCTAAAAAATTCATAATCAAATTTACAATAAGCTGTGCAGTGATTTTCTAGGGATCCCAGCTTATTTCATAGTCTTCTAATTTCAGTGTTTAATCACTTTTTGGTTCTAGCCCAATATGCATCAACTGACCATGGAATATGTTCCTAAAAGCTCCCTACAAAGTTGCTGGTTTTGTAGCTGATGAAATACTTATTTGCAGGATTTCTTTAATACTGAAGTGCTAGACTAGCTCTGCTTGTCAGACAGACAGATCCTCCAAAAACTTACTAGATTGAAAACCTTTTTATATTTTATTTGCATTTAGCTCAGGTGAATGGACCATGCTGTTCAAAGTTACATGATGAGTCCTAGGAACACAGGACAAATATGAAGCCAGAATTTAAAAAACATGGAATTGTCCTTGCAAAGAAGACATCTGTCTAAATTGAGAGGAGGTTACTATGAGTTAATTTAAACCCTTCCATCTGGAATGAACATGCTGCCATCTTGGGCTATCCTAGTTCAAACAGTCATCAGTCAGCCAGGGATGATCCCTCTGAGAGGGTCCCATTTGCAGTCAAAATAGACCCCAAAAACCATAAACAAGAAGTCACACAGACCTGTCTTGGTCTTGCAAGGTGCCCAGCACACCTGAGTGCTAGTGTTGTGAGCCATTTTCTCACAATCTTCCTGGTAGTGGAGGATTAACCACACTTCAAAGGATAAAATCACCAGGGGGTGATTTAAAAAAGATGTGACTGAGTCTGGTGCTCATTAAAATGAGGGACTAATTGCAGTGGTTCAACTCCAGTCAGGAGTGCCTGAGCAGGTGTTGTATGTGCTTCCCCAGGCAGCTCAGGCAATGCACCTGCACAAAAACTGCCATCCTGGTCTTGCTCTCCCTGGATTTATTTTGTGAGAAAGATCGCTATCAAGTGTTTGGCATCCTTTAGGGTAGGCTCTTCTGAGAGCCTTTTCAGAAACATATCCACTGTCCTACAACAGACTTGCATTGCTCCAAATATGATTTGGAGGTAGGTTTGCATTAGTGAAAGGCTACTGCATAAGGATGAGCAGTGAGCTGTATCATTAAAGGCCTGTTGGTGTTAACATGTCAGAGTCTGAAGGACCTAGACTCTCACCTCAGATTTGGCATTTTGGCTGTCCCAATCCTAACCAGTTCCTCCTTTCCTAGGACTGCTCTCTGCTGGTGGCCTTCAGAGCTGCCATTTAGAAGATGCACCATGGAAACAGCAAGAAACATTCCAAGTTGCCTTTTTTTCCCCCTTTAGCCTTGCCGGCTAAATACATTATTTGATACTTATTCTTTAATTTATGATAGTGAAAAAGCTATACCAAGCCCCGCGTATCCGAGCTCATTGCTGTGACTCTTTCTGATCGCTTTATCAAATGAAACCCTTTCTTTGAGCTGTTAGCTAAATGTCGCGTGAAGTTCTGAGAACAAATTGTGCTGCTTTGGGACATTAACTTCACATTAATTTGGCTAATCACTTCTACTTGTTAGAAGTTTGTTTGAAAAACAGGATACTTCAACTGCAGCGAAACCTGCATGAAAAGTCGTGTAGTAACAGCCATCCTCTTCAGAGTCAAAGATGAAAATGCACAGAAAGAGTGTTTTTGAGGGAGGCTCTGCATAACAGAATGGAGATTGGGATCAGGAGGAATTAAAAAAAAATTATCCAATAGAAAGGAATTAAAGCTTCAGCTAGGCTCAGCCCTTGTTAGCATGTTTTATTCTGCCCACGGACAAAAACATGTGCAGCATTGCCAAATATTTTTAATCAATTCCACAGCAGTTGTTGTCTGTTTTCTTGCACCCCAGTCCCTGAAGTCAACAGATTTGTGTGAGATCTCTCCCTTCCTCTCTTCCTTCCTCCTGTCCATCAATCTGTAATGCTATCAGGAAAAGCCCTGGAGACCCTGGCCCCTGGTGGTTCCAGAATCATAAGGCACAAAGGATATGCTAGTTTTAATATCCTCTGATTTTACTGCTGATCCCGTGACTAATAAGTTTTTAACATGTAATTTCCAAGTATTGAGTGTGAGTCCCCTCTCCTGGCAAAAGAGATGGTGGGCAGGGGCACCAGGAGCTGGGAAGGTGAAATCCAGCAGCTGCAACCCTGAGCACATGGTGAGCACCACTTCCAGTCAACTCCCCACCCATTACACAGGAGAGGCAAGTGTGGCTGGAAGGATGGGTTGCTCAGTATTTGTGCATGAAACCAGTTGTCTACCATGCTTCACCTTCCACACTTACCCAGACAGCCATGGTGATAGGAGAGACCATTCAGTGGGAGACAGCTGTAAGCATGGAGTAGAAATGTACTGCTGCACCCTGAGCTTTTCAGCCTGGAAAGAACAGTTCCCCAAAAGCCATAAGAACAGCAGATGATACTGCCTTGCTCTACTCCCCTGGTCAATGCAAGGAAAAGGAAACATCAGCAACATTTCTGCTGAGATAATCTTCCCTGAATTCCAGTTCCCATGCTTAGCTGTCATGCCTGGTAAACATATTTCTTAATAGGAAAGATGCTACATGGTGTGGCAGATGTACCTCAGGGAGGAAAGATGAGAGGCTCTGGCCAAACCCAACAGGTAAATTATCTAAGGAACTCCACTAACTAGAACCAACTGAGACAATCTGAAATCTCAAGGAAGAAAAATAATATCAAGGGGCTTTCTGGAAGTGACTCCATCCTAGAAGGCAGCCAAAGCACTTCAGTGGGCTCAGCTGGAAAAAACACCCTTCTACCTCAGGATGTGAAGGGCAGACAGTGTCCCCTGCTCTCTGCTCTGTGGTGGCAGGTAAAAGGTAAGCCAGGGGGGAACTGCAGCAAATGTAGATGAAACTTTGGAGAGTAGACCACAAGAGAACTGAGTCAAGGTCAAAACATTTTTAGAAATGTGGGGCAATGGAGAAATTCAGCTTCAACATGTTTTGATTTTACTCAGGGCACTTTCAAGGTCTGCAATACAGAACTTCAACTACCACTCCAGGGGTTTGGCACTTTGCCTTTTTTCTGATAGTATCTACTTGCTGAATGGACTAGACACTGCTGTCGTGTTTAGGAAAGGTCTGTGGGTCTCCATCCATTTTAAACTGGTTTCTCTTGCAAATCACAGAGGGTTGCCAGTTATGAGTTGTCCTGAGAAATATGCTTTGCCTTCATGCAACACACTTTCCTTCAAAAAGCCTCTACTTGCAATTGAACCTGATTTAGCAGTCCTTCCTGCAGAGAGACAAGCAGACTTCTACTACCAACCTTGGAGCCAACCAGCCCAGGCTACTGCTTGAAGCAGGAGCCTGCATTCAGAGCACAAGCAATGATGGCAGTATCTACAGAGTATCATCCAGCATCTTTTAGAAGTGCCAGGGCAAGGCTCAGGGTTGTGATTAGCATATGCTAATGACTGATTATAATATGTAAATGACACACTGGGTCAGAACTGCACGCCCATTCAAACTAATGAACTGTGCACTTTTTTATAAGTGGCACCAGTAATTGGGCGCATCATTTTTCTGTTGCTGCTAGGCAGAGAATAAGGAAGCCATCTGTAACGACAGGCCAATGTTTGCAGCAATCCCGTTGAGAAGTAAAGGCAAGGACTGCTAATTTCCAAGTGTCCAGCAGGGAACCAGTACACATGCCTCCAGTCACCATCGTCACAATCCTTAGTATCTGAGCATGTAATTATATGGTCATATTTTTAGAAGAGATCAGCATTAAAGATAACTGTTGAAAACTCCTGGCCAGAGCAGCATGCAGAGATCTATTTGAGCACCTACTGCCTAAAGTGCAGAACACCTGGGTTTTGAAACTGCAGTTGTATGTGACCTTGCTGTAATGAAGAAAATATTAATATCTCATTTGTGGGGTCTGCTCTTCCCTCTCAAAAATAAATTCTCCTGTAAAGTTACACCGATCTCTCTCTAAAACAGCCAAAAACACAGTTTAATATCAGGATGGATAGACTGTGAAACTTGCCAAACCTGATTTATTTCAACCCTCGCTATTTACTTATTCTCTCTATTAATTAAAATTCTTACTCAGAATCTTTATCAAGAATAAATTAGTAAACAGTGATTCAAATATGAGAGTTTTGGGGTTTTTTTTCAAATCAGATACATTTTACAAAGGGATATGATTATTCTTTTAATTTTAGATATAAAAGCAAAGAACTGAAACAATCTTTGTTAAATGTCACACGGTAGACAGCCACCAGAGCTTGCTGCCTGGGCCTGTATCTCTCCTGCAGATATTGCCCACAAAAGCAGCAGAAGTATGGTGGAGTGACGTGACCAGACTCCAAAGATGACAGTGTACAAGACAGATCTTTACATGCCTCAGGTTCAGGGCAATATCAATGCAGGATATCCCAGTTGGAAACCCAAACTGGTAACTCCCCACAGCTTTACACTGTACCACATGGACTTGCTTATTCAGATTTTTGATGGTTCACAAATTCCTGCAGCAGGTTCTGGGTTTTGCTGTAGACAAATCTCATTCTTACTAACTCATCCCACTGATGTCACTTTTGGAATTAGTTCTTCTATGCAGTGATTTTCAGACTCTTCTAGTTTGTTCTCTCAGTTGTTTGAACTACATATTTATGTAAAGTCATTTTGTGTCCAATCTTGGCTCTTTTTCATTTTTTCCATGCTGGGGTGGCATTTTGGGGACACTAGCATGCCATAATGCCTTTTCTATTATAACTAATTTAGAAAGCTCATTAAAAACATCTATTAATCCTAATTCATCTGTTCACATAGTCATTCTGACAGTGAAGGTATTTCCCTTCTGGCAATTTTATTAAGTGCAAGGAAGATATCAGCTCTGAGTTTCACTGTTTCTAAGTCATTCTGGAACACAGGATGGAACACATCATCTTCAATAGCCTCATGCTTATTTGACTCAGATTGGTTTCTCAGAGTCCCCTTGTGGGTGGAAAGGTCAATAATGAGGCATGAGGGGGGAAAAAAAAGGATATTTTGACAAAACTGACCTAGTATAGCATTTCCCAGAAAAACTCCATCAGAGGGTATCTAGCAGGCTTTTGGGTAACCAGCAGTGAAAGGAAAGGGCAGGAAATTAACAGCTGTGATTTACTAAGTGAAAAGGCAGTCCTGTATCAGTCGGAAAACCCAGCAAATCCGATAGCAATCTGTAGATGGCAGTGTTAAACCCTTCGCATATGGCTCTCACTTTTGATGTCAATAAAAATACCAAAGAGATCAGGATTGGGCCTGAGACTCCCTATTCAATATCTCTGGACACACAGTCTCAGTATAACATTACATAAAACATCTCATGTTCCCAAAAATCTAAATACATAATTTGTGACTGATTATATGTGTTTGCAGCTGGCAGTGAAGGGTGATTTATTGTTAATGTCTTTCTGTAAATGTTGAATCAATAACTATCAAAACTCTATAGTCTATATTGGCATTCATATAGCATAGTCTAAAAATACTTCATTCTCTCTAACTCACTCTCTCACTACCCTCTAAAACTAGAGGTTTTACTATTTTTCACATCATTTGAATTTTTATTACAACTAAATAATAAAATGCATTATTAGGATCAATCTAAATCCATGGTATTTGCAGTTTTAGGATTTTCTCCACAGATTTGGCTCTACTCTCCAGAATCTAAGCCTTCCCTTTACAGAACTGAACTTTCTTTTGCCTTTCTGGTTGCAAAGGTATCTTGGCAAGATTTAAATTCTGTACCTCTCCAATATATGGCTTAGTGCTGAGCAGAGACGGATTGAATTCAAACTTTCAAGCCACATTCCATTTATAAAATGAAGTTTAATAAAAAAAAAAAAAGCTTATTTGGCTGCAGATAGGGTAGTCATGCTAGCAATTATGTTTCAAACTCTTTATAATATTCATAGGGCTTATTTAAAATAAAATTAATAGAAAATGAATGTGATAGATGCATTATTTTCCAGTTGCAATGAATTTGAATAATATGTAATAATGTATCTAAAAATAATTGCTGCTCCTAATCATAGGTTTTGCTTCAGTGCTATCTGCTTAAATGATCCTAAGTCATAGACTACTTTTTAGTGTCTCTTCCCATTTCTTAAAAATTGAATTGCTCTTGCTAAATGAGTGGTGGCTGTCTCTATTCCCTCCCCACAGAGCACAGAGGATGAAAAAGGAAATATTATCTTGCTTCTATTTCAGAACATTCAGCTAGCTTTAGAGCTCCTCTTGACTATCTATCTAGGAAATGCCCTGGTCAGAGAGGCTGTGCTGCACCTGGCTGGGTGTAAGATCCATGTAACTTGGAAATGGTGTCCCAGTTATTCAATTCACCAAGAGTGGCTTGGGAGATGCAAGGTGCCACCTCCCCAGCATCAAAACTACCCTGTCACCTCACCAGAGGGACCAGAGGAGCATGGTCAATTATCCAGTACCATCAAAGGATCATCATGCCCTGGCCACATGTTCACTGGTCTGTCATTGTTAAGAGAGAGTATCTCTGGTGCAAACAAGATGAAATTTTTTTGCTTCTTGGACAAAGAAATTTGCTGCTGCAGTGTGCCTATCTGACTGACCCATCTGTGGGCTCTGCCTGTGGCTCCTAATGTGCCTTGGGGTCCCAGCAGTTGGCCTGAAGTCAGTGACTGGCAGTGAGTGGAAAAACGTTGCAGCCCCCAGGCCTTTGGCATCTAGCCCCACACCTCATCTGAGTCCCGCAGTATCGGGTGCAAGCAGTGACAGCTAAAGAAGACACCATTATCATCTACTTTGGTAAGATACAGAAGCTGACATTTTTCAGGGTATCTTAAGGACAGAAGGGAGCTACATGAAAAGTACACATACCCCATTCTCTCTTCAGACATCAAATGCATGGAGGTATCCCACCTCACAGATGCAACTCAGCCAGATGCCATGACGGGCAGGCATCACACACCAAGAGAAAGAGGACCAAAACTCCCATGGACTTCTTGATAGCTCACACCTGGGAAGAACCCTGGAGGCAAAAGGCATGATTTCTCCATGGACAATACAGTCCTAAAGCATAATATGACAGTTCACAGATTTTTAAACTCATGAGACTGGGTACTGGTAGCAATTCAGCCATGCCAGCAGAGAGCCTTCTTCTGACAAATTTACCCTAAGTGTCAATGCAGGGGTTTTGTGTATCCATCATTGGCAGAAGTAAAGCACGTCTTCTTCTCCAAAGTCCATCAGGGTTCACCCACCTTTCAAAGTCCCAAGCCCCCTGAGAACTTCCAGCAGATCTCTGTTTACATCCAGAAGCTTTCAAGTTGCCTTACAATCTTTCAAAAATCTTTGTCTTACAACTTTTACTATGGCATATGTGAAGCATAGACCTGAATTTGGGGTTTTCACTTGAGAAGAGAGAGATGCCAAAGGTTCAATCACCATGCTAGAGAGTTGTGGAGCTTTCTTTGCAAGAGGCTACACCTGGGACTTTCAGGAAGTCCCAAAAGATCCACATAAAGCCTGGAGGCCTGGCAGAACCCATTCATCCACAGTGTTGGCTTCATACCAGACTACTACTCTTGGCAGTAAAGTGTGCTGTGTATTTAAAAGGTGGGTTTTATTTGTTGAAAGGATTAAACATTTGTAAAATGTTTGACAAATCAAACCTTGATTCAAATAAAGATAAGATGGCCAAAACACTGCATATATTCAATGCTTGGATATCAAAAGCCATTTTAGCTCCAAAAATACTCCAATTCCACACCTTACTGGTTTTCTTTGCAGAAGTTTCCAAGGACTCCTAGGTGCCACTATGAAATGTTACAAAGTGAATTGTTAACCCACAGAGCTCACAAGTCAGAGCATAGGCAATAATAAACAACCAAATAAACAGGCAAAGAGTAGAAGGACAACTGGTTAAGGACAGCAGAGTTCCAGAAAACAGTAATTACAGAAGTATCGATGTTCACAGCAGGCTGCCATTTCTGCCAGCCCTGTTTCTCATGATTCATGCCAGAGAAGCAGGGTCAGTTTTGCCCCATATTTATCACTGATTTAGCATTAAGTACATATTAAAATGATTTTGTACCATGGACTCTGGCTTCACTTAAGAAGTGAAGGTCTCAAAGCAGCTTTGAGACCTATTAAGTACGAAAAAATTACAGAGGTTTTCACTGGACATAGAGTGCAAATTGTCCATTCTGAATCTCAAGGAAACTAAGCAACTATCAGCTGGGTTTTCTGAAGTTACATTGCATGGGCCAAAACATGAAAATTCATCAGAATACCCATATACCAGAGTACTTCGGTGGCTGGTTAAATCAATAAGTCATTTACATTTTTAACATTTACTGTAGAATGTTGGAGCATAACATTCTGCTGTAAAAAGAAACTGGGGGAAAATGCACAGAACTCCTTTTTTCTGGGAAAAGTCATAACAGCATTCAGTTGCTTTTTCCCAGTACAGGTTTTGTAGTGTGAACTAATTCCAAGCAAATATGGTTTGATACTGTTCATTTCTCTGTTTTACAGTATGACTCTGGGAAATAGCCAGGTGATAAATACATTGACTAGCCATAGTTCTTGCCATCCATACAAAGTTTATTTCATTTTTCCCTCTTTGCTGGTTAAATCCCACCAGCTTATACCCATCAGTCAAGGCTTATGTGAAGTAGTGATCCAGTCAGCCTCAGGCTACATAAAGCAGTGTTTTGGCCCTGTCTGTCTTCAGTTGTATTGTGTTACCTGTGATATTCTCCAACCAAGAGAGAACTGCAGAGCTGTTGCGAAGTGGCACAGGGGCTTGTCCCACCACGACAGCCTGCTTCCTGAGAAGCTAGCAGTTCTAGTCAGGCTGAAAGTGAAATTTTAATATGGCCTTGGCAGTGCTCCACTGGCACGTCCCCAAATTTACACTATTGTAACCAAGATCAGTGTCTGTGCCAGCATCTGTATTATATTAAAGATAAATTGGACAAGATGTGTTCATATCTGAACTAAACTCAGCAAATAAAAAAATGAACTTAACAAAATAAAATCAGATGGTCTGACTCATCCTCTTTTGAGAGATCCTGATAAAATATGGCTGTTCCAGAAGCTCTGATGTGATCTTAATAAAAGATGACACTGTGAAAAAGGCGGGGGGGAAAGCACGGCAGGCGGGAAACTTGACAAAAAGAAGTTTTCACTGTGCCTGGATCCTAGCTCATATAAATGGAAATAGATGAGAAACCTCAGCTTCCTTCATTGACATATGCAGCATAAAATCACTGCATAGGCAGAACACTGTGAGCATGCCCAGTAGGTAGACACCAGACTATAATTTCTTGTTCAAAATACCAAAATGCACCAGTTTAACTGAAAGAATGAGGACATGATATGAAACAGGCATGAGCTAAAGTACAAAACAGGAGGGATGACTGGAGCCCACCTCCTCCTACTTCCAAAAAAGCCGCCTAATCATTAGCCTGGGGAGTCATGCTTTCACTCGCCTTTTCTCCTTTTCTCAGTGAATTCAAACCATTTTTCTGCACAGTGGTGCAGCTTCATGAGGAGTGGTAAAGCATTCCCAGAAAAACCTATAGTCTAATGACTAGAAGTGTGTTTGAATTCTTTCCAAAGAGGAGTGTGTATTTCCTAGTTTCTAACCGCTAGGCTGATGCAAGATAGGAATGGTGATGGCTGCTTTTCCACAAGTTTTTTAAAAGAGTGAGGCCTTCAGAGAGTTTTACAAGGAACTTGGTCTGGTCAGGCTGCACTAGGCATGCTCTGAGAGCATCTCCAAAGCCCATCAAGGGGCTGCCATGTCCTGTTGTTTGATCATTACTGTGAAGGAAGGGGTCAGGCAGATGATTCATTTTCATACCTTGATGGACTGAAGGGATGGTAGTTAAGAGGGAGAGAATATGAGCATAACAGTAAAGGTGGAATTATTTACTTCAAAACTACAGAAAGTACCTTTGGATGCCGGGTAAAGGAGCAGTCACAGCTCTATAGCCATATCCCCCAGTGTCTTATTTAACTGCCTACTTGTCAAGTGTTCAGCCATATCATTTTAACAGTGAAATTCCCTCATCTGTCTTATATTGCATACCTGCATGTCATCTCTAGGGATTGTGGCCTGACATCTGGGCCCATTCTGTCCCTGTAGCGGACAGTGTCTCCTGCTGCACACCCACCAAGCCCAGGAGCAGCAGCCAGAGTGAGACCACAATGTACTTGAAATCATTCTACTCTATGGAAGGCAAGAATGCAGACAACACACAGGAGAGGGATGCACTCTACAGAAGGGCCCCAGGTGAGATCAGATGCAGCCAGAGAATCCTAAGGATCAGTCAAATGGTTTCACATGGAACTTCTCTCCAATGGTACTTCAAGCATTGACAACAAAGACAATGTCCTTTAGGGTTTGAACCAAGTACAGTGAATGCAGGATTGTTCCCAGGTGAACTCTGTCAGTTCTTTATCAGTAAAGTCAAGGAAAGAGGACGATAACGCAGCAAGGCATGAGAAGACCTTTGTAATGGGGTCATTAAGATCAACCTGAAAGTACATTCACAAATATCATGACAACATTGTGGATGCTAAGTGCTATCTAAAAAATGCACTCCTGTCTAAGTGCTAGTATTAGACAAGGTGCATTCTTGTCAAATACTGTTTGGTCCAGTAATTGAAAAGGATCATTAAACATTTACTGAAAGTCAAACTGGAAACACATGGATGAATGGAGCTGTACTTGAATACCTTATAGCTGTCACTGATACCACAGATTAAGTGGCAGCATATTACAGGTTTCCAAGAGAGGAGAGACAGTCTTCACACTCACACATACATGCAGCTAAGAAAGGTAACATTGAAAGGGGACACTTCTGCATGTGTGATCATCCTCTGTGCTCTTGTCTTAGAGCACTGGATATCAAGTTGTAGCAAAGCATCAATATTTGCACTTGCACTCCATTCATACAGACACACCTACAGATTTACTTCACATGAATATTTGATATGTCAACAGATTTGATATCAAGTAGGCAGAGTTTGAATTATTTAATTGTTTTCCTATAATATTTTATTTTTATTATTTAATGAATGCTGACTTTGTGATTTGAGCTGGACAACCACAGAGTGAGCCTGAACTCCACTGTGCTCATGAGCTGACCCAATGAAGTCAGAGAATCCTAGAATGGTTTGGACTTGAAGATACCTTGAAGACCACTTACTTCCAATCCCTCTGTCCTGGGCAGGGACACCTTCCACTAGACCACATTGCTCAAAATTCCATCCAAACTGGCCTTGGTTTGCCTTCATGGCTTTGAGGAATTGTAGCCTCCGTTAAATTCTGGCGCATAATGTAATCCCAACACAATCTTCAAGATTAATCAGACTGGCACCAAACCTACAGCTGAACACTGATATGGTCTCCTGGTAAAACAGACCATGGATCAGACTCAAACCCAGGGTCAGGGCTTCTGCAAACACCCTTCTTTCTTCTCCTCTCCCCTTATCAACCCCTTAGCTGCAGTGGACAGAACTTTTCTCAAGATTTGATGTGGTGTATTTAAGATGTGAAAACAACAGAGGAAAAATTAAAATGTTTGTGATCCATTATGCAGAAGGCACATATTCTGCATGAAAATATTATTTACTTCAGTTTTCTATTCTAAAACTTGATTTTGTATTCAAGATTTAAGGTCTCCATGGAGGTAGAAAAACACTTTGAGACTCTGAGGCTTTGAAATGCTGAATTGCCTTGTATAAGATAAAATCGATATTTGGGAAAAAAAAGCAAAGTGGAAATTAATGTTCTTGTAATAGGTGAGTAGCTTTTACACAATTATTTCATGGTGATAGACTTGGTTTTGATGTAGCTTAATTAGCAGAATATAAATTATATATGTTTTTTTTTTTAAGATGTGCATATGTATATTACAAGATTTTTTTATTTCATTGTGGAGCAAACCATTTGATGTGGCTCTGCAAAAAGCTCTAATACACATCAAAAAGCAATCAACAAACTCTTTGAGTACATCAAGCAGGATAATTTAGATGGTTTTTAATCAGGATTATGAAAATATAATTAGGTGGTTTCATGTTGGTTGGTGAGTGCATAGGGAAAAGTGATTCTCCAAACAGAAAAATATGGATAACATTACCCAGGAGCGATGAAACAACCACACACACATGCATACACAAACCAAACAGAAAAGACTTCTGGCCTCCTTCTCTAGTAGATCAGCAGGTAACATGTTTAAACACAATGTCATTTCCTTTAGGATGTCAGGAAGATTCTTATTTAACAGACAGATTACACAGAAGGAGCTTTGGAAAAATGCCCCTTTTTAATGTGTTTGAAATCATTAGTCTGCAGCTTAATAAAATAAAAATCCTCTTTTCAGAATTTAGTCAATGAGCAGAAGATGCACTTTGGGTCTAATCAAACAGGAGTTTTACTGAAGGAAACAAGAGAGTGCTTTAACTATATCTGGGCCTCTAGTACCAGAGCAAGTACCACATCTATTTGCATAGTATTCAGGTGAAGCCTCCTCTCTTCAACCACTGTAAATGCCTGCCATTCCTTAATTCCAAGAAATGATGACTAAAAACTCCTTTCTTAAGACCTGCCACATCTAAACAACCTTATCTTTGCAGGTTCTCTTTTCACCTTCTTATTGCTCAAAGCTTCCCTGTGCTTTCAGTTGTTTTTGATGTCCTGATCCTGATCTCTGCTTCCCAAAACGTAGATTTTCTTTACAATCAACTTTTCTTGATTAATCCGGAACACTGTGTGCCATGTGTACCCACTTACACCAAAGTATCTTAAATATTTGAAGTGTTTTTCTCGAGTTCTTTAGTTTTATGTGCTAACATTACATTTCTGGTTGTCTGTGAGCACTGAGCAGATGTTCTCACTATTCATAGATCCATCTCCTGGCTGGATGTAGATAATCCATAACCCCACAGTACCCTCAGAACATGCCTGTCTGTACATAATCCTCACACCAGTACTCCCTCTGTCACGTTCTTTCCTCATGTGACTGGTTCTGGCAAAACAAGGTTACCCTTGTCAGCTTGCCAATACATTAAAGAATTAGAAAGACAGATTTTTTACTTTTTTGCTGTAGTGAAAACTGTCTAGTTTGTCCTTCTCTTCTTTGTCTCTCCTCACTGGGTCCTATTTCTTGTGCCGAGAGAGTGATTATCACTGTAGTGATGGCTGGAGATATCTCAATAATCTACCATCTCATGTGGATCCCTAACAGATACTCTCTCCATACCAAAGGCTAGATCTGCTTTTAGTGACTTAGAGGAAATTCATTTCATACTGTTATTGAGATAAAAAAAAAATTACTTCAGATGCTTTTTAAGCACTCTTTTAAGCACTTTTTTTAAGCAATTTTTTGTTTTTTAATTTAGATATATAGTTTTGATAGAAATCCTATAGAATCATATATTGGGGGGAAAAATAGCAAGTTTGTGTATGTCTGAAAGTGGTTTGGGGGTTTTTGTCAGCTAAGCATTCATTACCAATGTGTCCTTAGAGGGTCTTATGAAAGAAAATACCACCTTCAAGTCAGTCAGTCTGAAGTCAAAAGTAAAATACTTATGTGCTGAAATAGCACTCACAAAACACAGCACAGGTGAAAGAAGTTTGGTTTTTTTAAGTCTAAATGAAACAGCAATTAAGTGCCCTTAAATTTAATGGCAAAAGAAACAATAGAAGTCACTGCCCAGAGCATGGCTCAGCTTCGCAATGCAAAAGCAAAAAGAGCAGGAGCAGAGAGCAGACCCAGCAGTTCTCTTGGGTGAAGTTGCAAGTGAAACAGCTGGGGGGCTTGCATGTTGTAGGTGAATGTGTGAAGGAATGAAAAATAATGAGAAAAGAGAAGACATTGGGAAAGCCACCTGCAGGAGTGGAATGGTTCACTGTCAGAGGGTAAAACAAAAATACAGTTCTTCTTGGCTGAGTGCTCCCTAAAAAGAGACTTACACTTCCAAACATAGAACTACTTTGCTTGCTTCTGCCTTGCTGTAATAGCACTTTGCTGTAATAACAACCTCTGGAAATAAACAGGGCCTTTCCCAAAGAAATCCTGGGTTCCTATCATCCCCTTCCATTCCTAATGCAACAAAGACAGCAAGGCCCAGATTTTGGATAGCTACTTGCACCATGGGGACAAAAAAACTAGCTGGCATCAAAGCCTGTGCTGCACAGATTAGATCTTCTTATCAAGAGTTAGAGAGATGAAGAACTATTGCTCTCTGCCCGGGAGGATGGGTTCCATGCCTTCCCATGTGCTGTTGCAGGCAGCATTGCTTTCTTCCCTTTGGAAGACTGTTAAAAACTCTGGCCTGATCTGTTACTGCTGAAGTGAATGGGAGTTTTGCCATTGACTTCAAGGAGACAAGAAGCGAATCGGGCCCTCTGCTTGCAAATCCAGTCTTTATAGTCCTTTCCAGATACTAAATAAAACTGTGCTTGGAAGTAATTTGAATGCCAGCAAGCTGGCCCAATTTGCCATGGATTTCAAAGATGCCCAACAATCTAACATTTATTAGGATACAAATAAAGTGTCTTCTTCACAGTGCAATTGCAATTTCCTTCCCAGTAAAAATATAAACGTGCCTTATGTGCAAACAATTTTAGCATTTCTGTTTTTATGCCATTTTACTGACAAGAAGCTCCCAGCTGTTATAATTTGTCTCATCCTTCTCTCTCTTGTAGAACCAGCCTTTGTTCCTTTTTGCAGTGCCAGGGACTTGCTGAGCTCCACCTGATGTGATTTGTCCAGGCATTAATAATGCATCTTCAAGATGCAAGATGCATGAATTCCTTTAGTAACAGATCCGCCGGCAGACTGCCGCACCGTATTGTGCCGCTTTCCCGAGATGGGGGAGGCAAGAGGGCCACACAAGCATCATGTACCCGTGCAGGTCATCCGGCTTGGCAGCGAGGGGCTCCTGTTATTACGAGGGGGTCACTACATCCTCACGACGAGGTCAGGCTGAGGATAATGAACATTACAGTAGACGTTCCTCCAGCAGGCAGGTCCTTACCCGCCACACAAGGAATCCCTGTGGGACGACCTGAGGTGTCCACACTGACAGTGACTTTAGGAGAACTGGCAAGCAGGGGTCGAGTGCTGCCCCGCTGGCGAGTGCTGTCCCTAAACATCACCAAACCAAACCATCTTTGCCTCCGAGCGCTCCTCAGCCTCCTCTCCCGCCAGGACGGCAGAGGTCGGGAGCTCGGCACCCGGACGATGCGCTTTATGGACGCTGTGTGCTGGAGGGGGAGGCTCTCCCTCGGCAGATACCACACACGCCTGCTCCTCACCCATTCCCGGGAAACGCGGAGGGATCTAACGGCCTCCCGCACCAAATGGTCTCAGTGCCGCTTTCCCCGTGCGCGAGTGTGTACGTGTGTGTGTGTGTATGTATACCTATATCTATATCTATTTATCTCCTTTAATCGATAGGATCGCTCGCAGAGCCGCGCTCCCGCACCGCGCCTTGGCTCTGCCGGTGTAGCCATGACAACGGCTCCGGCTGCCGGCGTGGGGCCGCCCGGCGGCCCAGGCCCAGGCCTAGGCCCCGCGCACTGCCCCCGGTACTGCCTCGGTACTGCTCCGGCACCGCTCCGGTACTGCTCCGGCACCGCCCCGGCTCCGCCAGCACTGTCCCGCCACTGCCCCGGTCCCGGCAGCACAGCCCCGGTGCTGCCGGCACAGCCTGGGCCCCATCGCGTGGAGACATCGTCTGTGCAGGTGCTCTTAATGTCTCCGCGTGTCTGTGTCCCCCCAGGACTCGCAGGTGTTGCTGTCAGTGATCCTCAAGGTTACAGACCGCAGACTCAGCCCTGCCTTCTGCGGCTGTGTCTGTGTGTACCCACAAGTAGGTACATTCTCTGCACAGAGGGGCCTGGGAGCCCTGCTAGACAACGAGCTATCCAAGACCAATGGTATACTGGGATGTATTAGGAAGAGCATTGACAGCAGATTGAAGGAGATGATCCTGCCCCTCTACTGAGACCTGGTAAGGCCACATCTGCAATGCTGGAATGTTGTGTTCAGTTCTAGGATCCCCAGTACAAGAGAGACATGGAACTCCTGAGTCCAACAGGAGGCAACTGGGGTGGCTGGGGGAGATCACAGTATCTCTCTTAAAAGGAGAGGCTGAGGCAGCTGGGCCTCAAGCAAAAGAGACAAGTCAGAGGGGATCTCATTAATGTGTATAAATATCTAAAGGAAGGGTATCTAGAAAATGTAGCTAGGCTCTTCTCAGTGGTGGCAAGCAATAGGATACAAGGCAGTGGGCAGAAACTGATGAACATGGATTTCTACCTGAATATGAGGAAGAACTTTACTGTGTGAGTGACCATGTACTGAAACAGATTGCCAAGAGAGGTTGTGGAGTCTCTCTCACTGAGATATTCAAGAATCATCTGGATGTAATCCTGTGCTACGTGCTCTAGGATGACCGTGCTTGAGCAGAAAGGTTGGACCAGATGACCCGTTGTAGTCCTTTTCAACTTTATCCATCCTGTGATTCTGTGATACACACACAAGCAACCCATTTCCAAAACATTTCTGGTAATGTTCCCAGCTTTCTCAGTGATCGTCAGACATCACTGATGTTCTCGAGAGGGAGGAGATCCTTCCCTAAAGTCCTTGGCCATCAGCAAGAGAACCGTAAAGCAGGTCAGTATGAATGCAGTCAACACTTGACGGCCAAAAATTTGCCATCAAAATTTTCCATCAAAAGCCACCAAAGCTGATGCAGGCGAGCCTGGCACAGCTGTTTGGGTGTGGTCTGTGGATTGATGGATGTTGGTCATGTCCCCTCCACACACAAGCACCATCAAGTCTAGTGGGCTTTACTTACTGTGACACTTTTCTCTGTTCGATGGACTTCTGAACATTTCAGGAAAAGATATGCAGCTTCTTTTCATGTTCACAGAAGCACAGAATGGGTCAGATTGAAAGAAAACATAGTGGGTCACCTGGTCCAGCCTCTCTAAGCAGGGTCAGCCTAAGAGTCATTGCACAAGCTGTGTCCAGATGGTTTTTCAGTGAGGGAGACACCACAACCTCACTGGGCAATCTGTTCCAGTGCACAGTCCTCCACACAGTAAAGAACTTCTGCATGTTCAGGTAGAGCTTCCTGTGCATCAGTTTCTGCCCGTTGTCTCTTGTCCTATTGATTGGCACCACCACTGCCTCCACCCTTTTGACACCAACCCTTTACATACTTACCCACATTAATGTTGTCCCCCTCTCAGTTATCTCTTTTCAAGGCTGAACAGGCAATTTTTCATTTTACATTTCTAAAATCACATTGCCATATTGTGTTTCTTTTTAAATAAAGGCCTTCTCCTAGGCTGTCAGTTGGGAAGAATATAAAAAAAATTACCCAGTTGTCTCTGAGACCAGTGAGGCACCAACAGGTAGGGGAATAATGGGAAAGATAAGAAAGGAGGACAATCTCTCTGAGGATCAGTTTTAAGAATCCAAGGAAGACAAAAATGGAGCAAAGCCCTCCACTCCTTTAATTGGACAATAATTTTTCCATTTTATCCACAGTGAACTTTATGGGATTCTTTTTTATTTGAGTCAGAATATTTCTGTCGCTTTCAGTAGGAGTTCTTCAGGGTTTTTGCATACGCATAGTAGAAAAAATGTTTGTTCATAAATTTATATTAAAAAAGACAGTGAAACAAATACTCCTGTGAATTTTGTTTCCAAAAAGCTTCCAAACTGTCTGCAGAAGTCATCTCAAAATCACTTTATATTTTTGAAGACTATGCACCTAGAGACCAGAAACAATAGACTGGGATTCTACTGATCCTTCGTGTACAAACTGAATTACAGCTCACAAAAGCTCTGATACACCATCCAGTCTGTAAGCAATACATAGGCTAAAACATATTCAGATTAACAAGTCACGGAAGAATTTATACAGAGAATAAAATTAATAGAAATTAAAATGTGGTCGTTGATCAACCACAATTAGGAAACCAAGCTAAATTCAACAAATCAGCTGTTTGCAACTAATAGTTTTCCTAGGTCTCATGATAAATGTGGGTAAATGTTGACTTACTAATTATGACAACAAAACTGAAAAGAGAGCTGAGAAATCAAAATTAACTAGTGCCTTTCCTGAATTAGTGTCAGAATGTGTTCACAGAGGTCTGGAGCGTTGCCGTGAAATGTTCCAAGTTCCCAGGCTGGGCTTTTCTCAATACACGATTTGTAAAAGTCTGCAAAATCTTGATTTTCTTCCTTATAAGAAAAGATATAAGGAAAGAAAAAGGCATAATTTTTTAATATTAAAATTTCACTGAGTTCTGGGCAACTGAAAAAGGGTTGCATGCTGCAAGGTATCAAGCAGTCTTTCCAGCTCCATCATTTACTGCATTTTGAAGAGAAGAAATGTACCAGGCTCCTGTGAGTGGTGAGCTGGCCTTGCAGACCCTCCAGCATAGCAAAGGAAAGGAAGCTTCCCACCAGGAGAGGCAAGGAAACAGCCAAAATATTACCTGACAGATCTGGCCTTGCATCAGGCTGGCCACAGAAATTATCAGAGGCAATATTAAGTTCCCTACCCTTAGCTTCCACCTTCTCAGTTTTAAGGGGATTTCTACACATGCCAAGGAATGTTTCATCAATCTGCGCCACACTGGATCCACTGCAAGAATTTTGTGTAAGGAAATCTAGTTATTTTAAGTGCAAAATACAATTTGAAAGTCCCCTCTGTTCCACATGATTTTCTTCTAGTTGCACCAGGAGGCTGGAAAGGATACTGCAGTTTTCCTCATGTTAATTTTGGCAATATTTTATTTGAAAAACTTTTTTAAAAGAATCCTTTAAAACTGAGTGAAAGGATGGAACATGCCTTTTGATGTTCCTGTGTCACATATATGACTATTCTGAAAACAGACTTCCTATTGTGTCAAGACTGGAGATTTTGAGATATTTTCTTCCCATATACTCAGATCTTCAAAGTTTTGCATTAACTGCTATTCCAAGAACAACCCAATATGGATAAGGCAGAGAATTTTACTGTGATTTTTTTTTAAAAGATTTATTTTGACTTCAGTTTTCATTAAACTTCAGTAGCTTAAATTTACTGGCACTTCAATTAAGCAGAATGGTTTGTTATTCATTACACTTTCTTCCCAAAAACATTTTGCATAACAATAATTCACTGAAGTTCTTGCTTTGTGAACCCTTCTGGCTTTAATGATTTCTAGTTCTCAAATTTTTCAGAGCAGGGCAAAAATGTTTAACATTTCTTCTGAAATGTTTGGTTTTGTATGTAGAAATTGGAGCTCCAGGTTACACATGGCAGACAGGACTACCACAATTTACATCACAGGAGACACAGGGCCAGCTCTAGTACATCCTTCTTGGTACACACAAGATGCTTCCTAGAATTACCAAAATTATCTGTTTCCCACAATTTTCTGTGATCCTTGTCATCACTATCAGATTTTGATTGAGACCCATCAAATATTTCTCAGACAAATGTCATGTTAAATAACCCCTTTCCTCTCTTACAGAGGAGGTTTGATTAGTTCTCAACTAGCAACACCATTTGCAAAATCTGTTTCTCAGGAGTGGTGAGCTCAAGGTGAAGTAGCAAAGGGGCTTCACAGAGCACTAGATGGGGACAGCCTCACAGGAGCCAAAAACACAGCACAGCACTAATCTTGGCCAGCAGCTCCCTGACCAGGGAACACAGAGTGGGCAAAGAGAACAAGTCTTACGAGAGCGGCTGAGGGAACTGGGGTTGTTTAGCCTGAAGAAAAGGAGGCTTAGAGAAGACCTTGTCACTCTCTACAACAACCTGAAAGGAGGTTGTAGCAAGGTAGGTGTCTGTCTCTTCTCCAGAGAAGTAACTGACAGGACAAGAAGAAATGGCCTCAAGTTGTGCCAGGGGAAGTTTAGATCGGATGATTGGAAAAAAGAGCTGTCAAGCATTGGAACAGGCAGCTAGGAAGTGGCTGAGTCACCATCCTCTGGGGGTGCTTATAAGAAGAGTAGTTGTAGCACTTAAAAACATGATATGGCGGAGTTGGCACTGCTGGGTTAATGGTTGGACTCAACCTTAGAGGTCTTTCCCAGCCTGAAAGATTCTATGGTTCTATGATTTCAAGACTTCTGTGTGCTCTATATTCCCCCTTCCCTTGCACACCTCTTGAAGAGATGGACATCACTGTTGTTGAAGCATAACCCCATGAATGCCGAGACATGAGAAGGCACACCACCTCGCCTCTGGATGTTGTGCTATTGACAGTCACGGGAATGACCGGGAGGGTAAGCACTGCTAAACTCAAACACATCAGGAGCTGGGAAGAATGCCTGATTACAGCTGCCTGCACCAGGTCCCAGCGGTAGCAGAACTGATGCATTCAGGCAAGGTGATACAGGTCACTGTTGCTGGGGTAGCAAGGGAAAGATAAGAAAGTGAGAAGAGAAGAGCATCTCTGCCTTGCTGCTCAGGCCCGTCAGGCAGATAAACCACACACGTGCATGCAGCCAAGAGAGCCTGACTAGCCCCAGTGGAGGTGGTTCCTTGACATCCCTGAGGCAGCCCAGGCCATGGCAGGGGATTCAACCATCGAGGAAGCAGCTGGCCTTAGCAGGCAAATAAAAAAAAAAAACAAACCGCAGAAACAAACCCAAAACAGAACACAGCCAGAGGCAACAGCAGTGGAAGAGGAGGGGGAACTGGTCTAAGAGATGTTTATTCAGAGACACTACCGCTGCTCCTTACAACCCACCACAAATACAGTCCTACAATCCTATACCTACAATTTTTGTAGGTATATGCATTTTATAGTAAAAAATTACAGAGTTTTAATGTTTCCTTAACTGCTCTCATCTATAAATATTAGTAGGCAGACTGTCTTTTATATAAACACAATTTCATAACAATAGAGTGTATCCCAGCTTTGCAAAGCCCTAGTCATCTATTTGCCTAGGGTGAATAATCTCTTATGAGAGACAAGAGTATTCTTTCTTTCTCAACATCTCAACAAAGAAACAGGGAGATTTGGGGACTCGCTGTGGTAAATGATCAAGATTTCAAGAAACTCACATTTCAATATTCTAATGATCTCCTGAAGGTTACCCTGTGATAGCTTTTTGTTTGTTTGTTTATTCATTTGGGGTTTACATCATTATGTAGCCTGGTATGATGTAATTTTCTTTGCATCAAAGAATATCAAACTAGAGTATGTACAAAAGAGGTAATGGTAACTGTTTCTGCTGGTAGCTATTTAGTGCTTTAACCAAGTTCTGCCTTATACTCTGCAAGGATTTTAATCACTGCACTATTAGATGAAAGGAGAGAAGAGGTAGTTCTCCCTTTTCTCCCCTTCCCTCTAATCTTCATCACAGGTAAAAGCAGCAGCAGCAGCATTCCACTTGGAGGTTGAGAAAACCTTTTATTTGTGGCTTTCAGAAAAGATTAGACTGACACAGAAGCCAAACTTTGCCAAGGTTGTTAAAGGTGTTCAGAGAACATGAACTCTAGAAATCCACTGTAAGGTGCGTCTTAAGCACCTCCAGACATATTCAGGAGTTTGAGAGTCACAAGTCTAAACTTGGGCACCTGCAGGTAGATTAAGACCAGTATTAGGTACCTGACCTTTTCTTTTGCACCTAAACCCAAACTGCATTTTAAAGGCTACAGAATACAACCCGATGGCCTTGACCTTGACCCGGATTTAATAACTTGCACACTGGAAAACATTTGTTCTTATGCCGAAATTCATCATCTCTGCAATTACAGTGATACCACTGTCATGCTTTGAATGAGTTTGCTAGAATTAAGTCTCTACTTCAGAGAAAAAAACGAGTTTTACCTGGTTTTGCTGCCAAAGCAAATTTGTTGTTTAACTGACTCCTTGGTACTTTCAATTGTTAAGCTGCTTGAGAAAAAAAATATTCATTGTCCCTGAACTGATGTGGTGAGTGTTTCAACAGCCTTTTCAGAAGCCTCACCATCCTGCTGTCTCTAGGCTCAGATCAGCAAGGCAGTCAAGCACATACTTTCCTTCAGGTATGTACTTAGTCCCCTTAACTTGCTGCTTCACAGCAGGTTAGAAAAGCGAAGCACATACTTAAAGGTAGGCATACACTTACCCTTCCCCTTCCTTATTACAGCACTCAGAACTAGTGAAGAACCCTAACTGTAGCCAAATTCTTGTTTCTACTAAATCTGAAAACAAGCACAAATGTTTACTTAAAATATTAATATGCTTACCATATCTTATCTTTGACATAATTGCTTTAATTAAAGGAGTTTATAAAAACTAACATTATGCCTACGTGCCCTCGCAGTAACGTGTAAGAATAATGGAATTTAGAGTGGCTGATTTATTAATCTTAAAATATGTACTTGGAGGGAAACAGGTAAAATTGTAAATTGGGGAGAAATACATGTGAATATTGGGATTTATAATTTAGTTTTGGATGAGTTGTGTTTATGCATTTATAGGTTTATACTATCTGATTAGATTTAAACATATTTTTTCATGTTTATAATCTCTAAAATATAAAACATGTAACTTTACTACTTCTGATAGAAATTTTTAGATTGTATTGACTTTTGATGTGGACAAAATTTACATGGCAAACATTACCAAGATCTTTTATGCTATGTGTACACCAATGGTAATATTATATACTTTATAAACTTGTGTAATCAACCCCAGTCCACTATGCTGTCCCTACACACATTGCACATGTCATTCTCCAATGTATTTCCTTCTCTGCTCCCCAGAAAACTTCCTTCTGTCTGTCTCCAGTGCCTTGAAGTAAGGCGAATTCTTCATTGACCTCTTCATGGCCATTTCTTCCCTCCTTAATCTGTGAACAACTTCAGATATAATTCCCCTAACTTTTTCTGAAAATCTGATTCTCCTTTGGCATCTCTGTCTCCTTCTACCTGTCCTTCTGCCTCTGTAATTTCTTTTTTCATGTCCTAGTGCTTTGCAGTTACCACTGGCCATGTTATCCAACACCACCTCACTGGTTACTTTTACTTCCTGCCAGCATCCTTCAGTCATCTCCTGGTTAAGTGTATTGCAAACACATGGAAAGAATGATCTTTGTCTTCCACTTTAATACAACACTCAGTACTGGTCTGAATTCTAAAAAGTACATGTTAATGTCTGGCTCCTGTGACATAGGAACTACCTGAAGCTAAGGGTATATTTTACTTGCTAATTTGTTTAAACAGTTGTTAAAGGAATGGCAATGTATTGTTTACACGTATTTGTTTCATGTCTTCTTTATGACACTGCCCTATCTAATGTGATTATGCAGCAAAATAAACAATGTCAAATCATGACTTCTTTGTAAGGAAGTCTAGTCTCTTAGACTACAAGTCTGGCATACTAGCCAAAAGCATACATAATTTAAAAGGCACTTTCAATACTGCCAGAAAAATTCTGTGAAATATTGGTGAGCTTGAAGAGAAGAAACTACACAGAAGTTGCATGAGAAGATCTTTTTCCCAACTATGATGCTACTAAAAAATAAATCACCTTTTTTTTTCTTGTGCGTATATTCACATCAGTGATGTGGTACAGCTCACAGACTAGAAGAGACCCCATGTCAAGAATGTGTTTGTGTCCCCACCCATTTGGAAAAGCACACAATCAGTGCAAGAAATATAATTATGTACTCTGAGTAGGAATGCTGAGGTGTTCAAGGTTAGTCAAGCTCACCATACAGGTCATCTTTTTTGATACAGATGTTCTCACCCAACCATCTTCACTTCTTACCAGCATGCTCAGCCAGGTGAAGAGATACTAAACCAACGAGAGCTGCATAAGACACAAAGAGGAGTGCAACTTTGCTTCAACCTTGAGTTAGCCTAAACATAATTTTACAAAACAAAACAAAAACTGCACATAGAAATTTAATTTGACAATTACAGATTTTTAGTTTAGAGAACATTTTACTGTTGCTTATTTCTGCCCTTGCCTGTGAGTTCTGAACCGGGGTTCATAAGGTCATTAATTCTAATAGCAATGGGAAAGCAGAAGAAAGAGATACATCATGGCATGAAACAAAAATCTGAAAAGAAAGAGTGATTTAATGTTTAAATCCAATCTCCTTTCTATTATATTAGGGAATTTGAGATGTGCTTTTTTAATCTTATCTTCTTGAATTTTTTTTTTCCACAGGAAAACTTCCCCATAAATTCACAAAACGTTCTGGCACTTGGTATGGTTTTACACCCTGAGAATTTATTATTCATGAAATAGGTCTTTTGAAGTACAATTTCTAAGTACTGATGTTTTATCTTTAAGCAGTGAACATGAGCAGAGGCTTAAAGGCCCACTGACAATCACTCAGGAATAGCTCAACTGCTTATGTCTAGGCGAGGTCTTCCCCACACAGGGAACCTTTTGTAAATATTAGTTACTAGAATCACAACACTAATATATGTAGTTAATAATTATCACAATGTGCCAAAACTGCACAGTTTGCTCCCTGATTACAATATTAAATTGCTATTGAGCTGTGGTATTTGCTTCAGGCAATACTACTGAGAAGCCTCCAAAGACTTTGGTTGGCCTCCCTGCACGAGCTTGGGAAATGCATGCCTGCACAGAAAGCAGAGGCAGTGCTGGGGTTTGCCAGAAAACAAACAAATCTCAGACAATAGAAGGAAAGTTTTATCAGAGCTGAAGTGTCCTTTCACTTGGGAACTGTCATCTCATGAAAGTAAAATTCACACACACACTGATTAGGGCTTCTGTGGCAGACCATTACCAAGAGCGAGGTGATTCAAGCTGTGTGTGGTGCATCCTGTACAAACAGTTCTGAAAGCTTTGTTTTTTTAGTTGCTTTTGATGGTATCTAAAAAGCAGCTAATCCACTTCAGAAAATTCCAGAGGTTCTGCCTGACTTGTTTGTGTTCATCTATCAATGGGCGTTTTCTGCTGATGCTTTTGTCAGCTGTCCTGCAGATGAAGTCGTTTGGGATGGCCAATGGGAAGTACTGTTGCTGGTACCATTGTTCATCTTGGTCATGCATTCAAAATCATAATGGGTCTAAACACAAACCCTAATCTTCAGCTTCAGGTCTTGATTCTTTATCTTTCTAAATCCAAGAACCAAATTGTCCAATTCGCAGAGTCTCCAATTGAATATAAAATTAAAAAATTGTTCAATCTCCTTAGATTTTGGGCATTTGGACTAGTATCAACCTTCAGACAAGCTTAGGAAAGGGTCTGAAAAGCACAGTGGTGTCTGAGCCCAGATCAGTCATAGATTAAGGTTTCTGCCGGAGAGCAAGAGTCAGAAAATGCCTCTGCGCTGTCGTATAACTAGTGCTCAGTAATCTGCTATGTAAATGTAGTCCTTATTTGGAGGGAGGAGAAGGTGTGACAAGTCTATCAGAAGCAAAGTTTCAGGCTCAGGATTTCAGACTCAGGATTCTTTGCCTGTCATCAAAGATGACTTCTCTGTCATTTTTCTAAAGTGAATGCATTCAATGTTTACTGAAGTTATGAAGACAGCTTAGCCAGGATTGCAGTTTATTAGGGTGTCAGTAGGAGTAGCCCAGGAATGTGATTTGCAGGTACAGGTTCCAATCCTTGCACTTAGAAAAGGCTGTTGAAAGAGAGAATTCAGGCTTTTGACTCCTTCTATAAAGCAAATCCAGGTGTTTGCACTTGGAAAGTGCAGGTGCAAGTTCATGTACTCAAGTTTATCAGGCCCAAGTTGAAACTGTATCCCTTATGAGATCATAGGCTATTGTCCAGCTTCTGCATCATTAAGGCATGATATTCATGTAGGTTTTGGGACATAGTCTTGAAATCACCGTGCTGGGTTTTCTAACCTAGATTTTGGTGAGCTTTATGGTTTTTTTTACAGAGCTATGTGAGTTACATGGGGCAAAGCTTCCATGCTCCTTCAGAAAACATATGTTAAATTGAAATAGTAGTAATATTATAACCCCTAGAAGGAGAAGTGAAGAAAAAAGAACACATGTTTGCTGGCTGCTTGCCTGAAACCATGAATAGGTACCGTGCATAGTATTTCATTTCAGCATTTGAAACTTACCTCTGATGTTTCCTCAGAGAAGGAAGCACTACTTGTTCTTGTACTTTTTATTTATGTACTTGCTGAATTGCAGAATGTATGATTCAGGTCTCACCTATCTGCCTTATACCATGGGCCTCTTGTCCAGAATGAAATGCCATTCTTAAATTAAATCACAAAGGTGTTAAAAAGGAAAGGAAAATTTTGTCTCTAGACTGTTTTCAGGGTTCTTCTGAAGCCCAAACATAAAACCAAATTGAAAGAAACTGTTGTGCCATTAAATCTATCCTGCTATGAGCTTCTGCTTGTTCCCTAGTACCTATTTTATGGGACATTATAGTGCCCTATTTTAAATGTTCCAAGCAAATATTGTATATATGTGTTCTTTTGGTTCACACACCAAACTCAGAATAAGGTAGATAACTGTCTTTTTCTTCTCATTCTCTCTTGCCAGGAACAGCTGAGATATTTTATAGCTTGTCAACAACCCCTCTTCAAGAATAACCTGAGAAAGCAGGTAGGCTATTACACAAGTAACAAGGGTCTGCTCTCTTTCTTCCAGTTTCTTCTTCTACGACAGCTAACACAGAAAAAGATCAAGGATTGTCGTAAAAAAACAAAAAGCAGAGAACTACCTGGTGTTATCTGTTACATTGGCAGGTATGATTAATTATTTATGCAGTACCATGGGTAAAGCAGCAGACAGGTCAGGTTCTTGAATCTGCTGTCTGTGGGTGTTTTGCTGATGTATGTCAGCTTCATTCTTGGTCAAGTATTGTGGCCCCATCCTGCTACTGACTGTATCTGTCTTTTATTTGTGAATTTCCACCAAAGAAAAGGCATACAGCTGGCAGGAAAACAACTTCTCAAATAGCATATATGTGTTCTGTTGATTCTGGATTGTACAATAATTTTAATCTGATCTTTCAGCCTTAATTCTGGACAAAAAGTATTGGATTTGAAACTGTAAAAGCTGGAATAACTGTATTTAGTATGTATCATTTCCAAAGCAAAACTAGAAATCTGAAATCTTTATAAAGGCCAAAATTAAGAGAAAGAGACAAGCTGGGTTGGTAGTATTTTGTAGCTTTATATAAAAGTTGTTGGCATGGTTTTTTTCATAGCTTTTCTTTTTCTTGTCCTTTCTATTATACCTGCCTCTTCCACTTCTCACCAAATTTAGAGAATATCTCATCCATACCCTTAAAACTCTCATCCTATATTTCATAATCACCCCTTAGCACTGCAAGCATGGACTCAAATGGGCTGTGACTTTCCTCTCTGCTCCTCCTAGTGAAGATCTACCATCAGTGCTGACAAGCTGCAGCAGCCTCTCTGGTTGCACAGAACATCTCACTGACAAAATATCCCATCAGCCAATATTAGTCTGAAGAGTGTGTCTCTCCCCAAAAGCCCTATGTCGTCACCACAAGTTGCAATGTGAAAGCCCTACCATCAGGGCATCAGTCAAAATTTATTCTCAGGCTGGCCTCACATGTTAACTTATCGCCAAACTAAACTCTCTGCTGAAAGGCTGGAGCTTATATTCACAGAGGGTGAAAATTGGTTCCACTGGGAAAGCTTCAAAGTCATTTCAGCCATTAAACTGTGGCTGGATGTATCATAAGTACAGGAGAGGTCGAGGCACTGCCTGTGAACCAAGGGACTTTGTGAAGAAGCTCCTGCTGAAATTGGCAGCTCAATTTTGTATTCTGTTTCAGTCCGACTCTGCAGCAGGAGCAAGTCGCGTTTGTACATGAGACTCATTATGCTTCCCCTGTTTAACATACCAATTACTTTCTGTATTTACCATGTTTAGAGCGACTTCATGTCAAAAATTAATAATGCTAAAATAAAGAGCTGTGCTGATGTACAAAGAGAAGCATGGCAAACTATTAGAATGTATAATGGAAACAGAGGATGGATTTGCAGCTGTGGGGATCACATCCAGATGAATTTCACAGTGCGCCATGGAGGGGTCCCACAGAGGCTCCTGTGCTCTTTAAGGCACACTTCAGACTGTGATAAGTATATACCTTGAGAGGTCACAGCGCCTAAGTAATTTCACCTTGTAAGCAGTGCAAATATGTTGTGGTGCCAGTCAGTCCCTCTAAGAGCTTCACTCCTCCAAATTTCCTGGCTTTCTCTTCACATTGGACAGAAGTGTTTGCAGAGCAAGTAATTAAGTTTGGGGGACAAGAGGTTTTTGTCTTTTTTAACTGACCTTTGTGCAAGCTTGGGCAACTGAAGAAACTCTGATTCATCATTGCTGGTCCTGGGAAAACTGTACTAACAGAAGATGTCTGATCTTCAAAACTCAAGAGTCCACTAAGGATTTTACCTAGATTCCCCAGAGAATCTGACAACTCCATTGTATTGACCCTTCCTCACAAGTTTTGAATTCAACATCTCTGTGGTACTGGGGTTTGAAATCCTGTCAGAGTCTCTAGTAGACATGGACAAGCTGTCATGCACTGAGGAATGTTTTCTTCCTCCTGTTGATCAACATAGGCAACAGATTGGCCAACCTCCTAACGGGAAATAACAGTAAGAAGACTATTGATTAGTGGTGTTTGAACAGTTGTCATTAATGAAGATCATAAAAGCAGTGACAGTATTTGTAATAATAACAGATGGGAAGTTTATATTTTCATTAAAAAAGAGCCTCTGCTTATGAAGACCTCAATAAACAACGAGTAAACAGTTGTTTATTGAGTTGTTATTTGTTACCTCCAGTTTCAGTGGAGCACCTGCTCTAGGTTGGTATGGGAAAGATGTTGACTTCTGAATCACTTTACTCACAATCTGTGATTGCTTTCTGAGGAACAGTGTGAGGGAGAAAGGGGGAAGCTCTGACTGCCTACTAGCTTCAGCAGTAATGGATAGTGTTTTATGGTTTTCCTGTTTTTCTAGCTTTGGAATGCTAATCCATACCTAGGCAAACTAGTTGTTTTTACAATAAGAATACACTCAGTTCTCAGAGCTTGCCTCATATTTGCTCTTTTGAATAGACAACCTCCACTAAGAAATCTGTATTCCTTACATTGTGTAGTCCGTTCAGTAAAGTTTTAAGAAATGCTTCATGTGCACAAACTTTCTCAGGGCCAAATCCTGAGCTCTTTGCTCACTTCTTTCCCATTTGGATTACTATGTGCCTTGGCAGAAGTTTGTTTTTTGTAGATTTCTGCTATTTAACTATCACTTTTTGTCCACTGAAAACTCAGCCACACTCAGAAGGCAAGGCAGAGTCTTTCTTTACAATGCATCACCTACATGTCATGAAATCTCTGCAAGCAAAGATATGCAAGCATTATTGTTGTGTAAACATTATTGGTCTCTTACACGAGAAGAAATTTCACTCATGCTGACGATAAATGGGAAAAAGGGAGATATCCAGGAGCAGTTGTTAGCAATCTGTGTTTACTGACTGGCTGATTAACTGATAAGGAGTAAAGAGTTTTGATAATGTTAATGATACAATAGAGAGGAACCAACTCACTTGTCCTGAAGAGGGTTGGTTTTGCAGGGCTAAAAATGATAAACTTTTTATTTCTGACACAGGCTGCAATGGTCCACAATACACAAAACCAGATCTGCTGAGTAAGAAGGTACCAGTTTTATAATATTGCTTTCAGAAAAAGACATATATCAGTCTTAACTTTTAAACAAGCTCACTGCTTTTCTTACACCAGAAAAATAAAAAATGCATGATAGGAAATCTAAATCACTGACTCATCCTGCTTGGACTGAATATAGGGCTACTTGCTTCTTACTGGCTATATGAAAGATAATACAAGTGCAGGAAAACCTCAGATTTCAATACCCTCATGGTGTGGTGAATGATGGGTTATGGCTACTAGCAAAGAGACACTGGAGTTGTCATTACTGCAGGTAGGAAGCACAAAAGTGAATGCCAACTTCATGGCCAGATGTTACATCCAGCCATAGAAGGCACTTTGCACTACTTTATAAGCTGACCTCCAGAAATTAAGACAGAAATTCAACAGCTTGAATATCTGTTTGCTTTAGCAATTAAAGCACTCTTTATTTTTCTGCTCAAGACAGAAGGGGATGCAGGAATGCCAGCACCTGCTGTGTAGGTGTAAGAAGTAGCCAGTCGGTGGTGGTGTGTTTCTGCTGGGTGACAACACGGGGCTATTGGATGCTGAGGTCTCTGCTTGCTCTGTAACAGTCCATGAGAGCAGTCATTCCTGGGTTTGTCTCAAATGGATTATCTAGTGACAGTCAGCAGTTTCTTGGTACTACTGACCAGTTGTCTAAACAAACTTTCCAGTGAGAGTTCTTCAAGAAGGATTTTCCTCATGTCATGTTGAAAATCAGTCCGTTCAGTGAGAACATCCATTTAGGCTAGAAGACACCATTCTTGAACTATTTTAATCTGAGTAAGGAATTTTCCCTCATCCAAAGTGAATGGGGTTTTTTTCATTATCAGATCCCAGTTTAGAAAACAGCGCATATTTTCACAGTACATTTCTCTGCATGCCCTGAGTTTTAACTCTATAAGACATGCACTAAAAGCTATCTATATCATAAATTATGCTACAAAACCTAGCTACTTGCTGTAATTACAGGATTTGGTTAATAGCAGTAATTTGTAACTGCTCAAAGTTACAAATAACTCAATAATTTCAGAGTAGTTCATTGCCTGGACCTGGAGGAACCTCCTTATTTGAATCCTAATAGGTATTTTTAAAGTAATCTCAAGTCATCTCTTGCTAGCAACTTAGAAAAAATGTTGAATGGAAGAGCAGAGAGTTCAAAGATTCATGTGAGAATAGCAAAGATGTGACTGTGTTGGGGTTCCAGAAAAAAATCAAAGTCTCACACCAAAAGTCTTAAATAACTTAGGGACAAATGACATTTTTGTCATTTTTTGGTTTTGACCAAAAACATTATAATTTTCATGGGTCAAATTAGGAATATACAACTGATTTCATGCAAGTGAACATAGTCAAGGAGTCTGAATCTGAAATCTGTCTCCAGCAAGTAATGTGCACCTTCCTATGTGATAATTGTACAACTTGAGGCCATCTACAAAATGCAAACAGAATAATTAATATCTCCCTCATAACATAAAATGGTGGGATGGACTAATGTTGTTTGATCTCCTTGAGTCCTCTCTTTGTAATAAGCTCTTATTTTGTATTGCATTATGCATAGTATATTCACTCACGCCTCACTGTTGCACAGTTTCCTACCAACACAATGAAAATACAGGCCCCCTTTTACATGAACCCACACCACAGATTGCCAGAAGTAGCTTACATCTAACCTGAGGCCAATAGCTGCTGGGAAGTAATTAGTTGTAGTGCTGCTATAATCCCTTAGTAAATGTAAGCGCAACTCCTATTTGTGCTGAAGGTGAAATGTTTGTGGTAACAAATGCCCTTTTCTCTGAATAAAAATGTATTTACTTTTAATCAATCAGGGACTCATTATCAGCATTGTCTTCATCTCCCTAAACCTTGGTCTTCTGTGTATGATTTTAGTGTTGGGGGAGAGCGTCTGCAAGGTTATTAAGAGAATGTTGCAAAATAGCTCTAATGACCTGAATCGGCTAGGGATAGGCAGTCAGAAATTACAAGGCAGTCCTATTATCTCCTGGTACCTCCAGGCTCTCATCAGACCCTCCCAGTCCTCAAAAGGAGAGGAGGAGGAGGACATTATTGCTGTTCCTGTTAATGCAGTGGGAACATTCACATGTTGCATGACGTGCACATGAGCACATTGTGTGAGGAGAAGCCCCCAAAGGAAGAGAGGTGCTCTGGGGCTTTACTGCTAAGGACTGTGACCTGCAGACTTCAGAAGGTGACATGGAGAAATGGCTGCCTTGATTTAGGGAAAGGAGCTGGCTGAGGAGCTGGGGGATGGCTGGGGGATGGTGGGGAAGCTGAGGAGAGCCTGAACTGTGCAGTCCAGGCTTCTAGGCTGGTGCTGGGGCTGCCCATGCCTGCTGGGCTGAGTCTGCAACAGGTCACAGCCATGCAAGGGGATGTGGAGCTGCAGTCTGGCTTCTGCCCCAAGGCATCCAAGTGCCCCTCCCCACAGGAGTGCTGCCAAACCAAGGCATGAGTAAAGTTGTCCTGGCCACAAGCAGCCCTTGAAGACCCTCTACATGGCTGCAGCCCTTTCTCCTCCACCCACCTCTGCAGAGACATAGCATGCAGAGCAGGGCTGGAAGTCTGAGCCATAAAGTTTTGCTGCTTTTAAAATCTGAGAAGGGAACTCTGGGAATTGGTTGCCATGAACTAAGGCAGTTGCTCTAGTTATTTTCAGTTTCCCCAATATACTTTCCTTGGCCAGCTGTGGACATAAAAGTTACAAATATTACAGTACATAACTCCCCAGCAGAGGCCCTGCTGTGTGATAAGAGGAAGGGTCTTTCCAACATGCTTTTTCAGGACATGCACAGGAACAGAGAATCCTGTGAGAAAACATGAATGGTACTCCACCTCACTCACATTATGGGTCTTCATGTTTGGCCTCAGAAAAGTACCCACATCTAACAGGCATTAGGGATGGGAAAGTATTGCAAGAAGTGAGAAGAAAATCATTGTAACAATCCACCCAAAAAAAATAAAAGGATTTTCTGAATCTGTGGCTTCTTCATCCAGCTATTGGATAGCCTGTTCTCCTGTGTGGTTAGTTTGGCAAGTATTTTTCCCTCCCTGTGTTCTGGCATCCTACTCATACCAAGGAGGGATGTGACTGATACTGCTGGATGTAGGAAAGCAGTGCTGATTTCAGGTATGGCTGCACTACCTGGTATTGCTTTGGCAATTTGTTTTTAATTTTTTCATTAGTTGAGTTTTCAACATTGATTGTGAAATATTATGAGCAATGAGAATGGGGAAATCTTATTAGCAAACTCACTTTAGAGAGGAAAAACTCAGAATCGGTGTCTTTTCCCTATGGAGATAATCTGTTATCCCTCAATATACAGACAATTCTTCCATAGACAAATGAAATGGCAGTGCATGGCATGTGTGTGCTATGAAAGGAGCACAGAGCTATGGTAGAAAGTACGTGTGCTGCAGAGGGAAATTTTGATTCTGAACACGTGTGGTTAGCTTTTGATACAAAACTCCACCATGACAAACTGTGATCTGGACTCATTATTACCTGCTTCTAGGATCACTTTCTATAACATCAGCAATGCTGAATCAAGGCAGCATATTTGACTTACAAGAACAGCTTTAGCAAAGGGTAAATTGTGATAAAAATTGTCTCCTTCCTTGTTTCTTTGTACAGTGCAGATCAAGTGATACACTCTCAGCAGTAATGCAGCCTGATCATTACTGAGCACTCTCCCTGGCATGCCTATGAGCAAACTTTCTATTGTTTCAATTAGATGATCTTGGGCATTCAGGGAATTTAATACTGATGGAATTCAGCTCCTAAAATCCTAGAAATTAGAGCCTGAGAGAACCTAGGGAATCATCTTGTCCATCCCCTGACAATGCAGATTATTTTCTACTGTATTTTTACTGTGTTTTTTTTCCAGTCTATTTTTAATGATTCTAGCAACGGGGTTTCCATCACTTTTCCTGGGGGACTATTCCACATTCTAATAGATCTCACTGTTAGGAAAATTTTCCTGATATTCAGTCTAAATTTTCCTTTGCTCAATTTCATCCCATTACTCCTAGATATGCCCAGTAGAGGCAGGTGAAAACTGAAAGTGAGTAGGCAAACCTGACACATTATGTGTGCTCAGAGCCAATTTACAGCAGCAGGTAAAGTGATAGAGTCAATTTGCAGCATTCTGTAAGTGACAGAGAGGGTCTTAGGGCATGCACTCTCTGAAAATGGTTCTGAATCTTGATGAAAACCCCAAAGTGTAGAAAAATATCCAGAAGCTGTAATGACTTTATATTTTTTGCAACACTCAGGTTGAACACAAGAAGAGTCCTCTATGAAGAGATAACGGCTAAGGCACCTTATTTATGTTGCCAGTAAAACTTAAATTTATACAGGCATCTGAATAGCATACATTCCATTGCACCAAACACTGAAAATTGCCATTTACTTGTACATGCTAGACAGAATTAAAATCCATCTCAGAATACTTGAGCTATTACCCACTAGATAGTGAAACCCAGAGCTGAAAATTGCATTTATATTGTAAATGATCTTATGTAAGTAACTTTATGTCTGCATAATTTTCTGATACCCTGCTAATAAACTATCTAACAAAAGAAATTCACTAAATCCCCTCTGCATACAAGGACATTGCTCTTTTTTTCTAGTTTTCCTTTTTTTTCTTTTTCATCCTTTCATGCATTATTATACGCCTTCCCTGTGTTTTCTTCCTCACTTCTAATTCATTTCCGAAGAGGCAGGCAATCCTGCAAACACTTTGTTGCCCACATCACTAAACCTTTCAGACCATTCACCAGCTTTTCTAATGATACATAAAGTTCATAAATGTCATTTTCTTTATTCTTGGACATACCTGTACCCTTTCTACCCCATTAACTTGTATTACTGAAAAAACTATCTTGCATCTTGTTCCTTATTTATATCCTTTTTTACATCACATCTTCCTCAGCACCTTTTACCTTTCTGCATCAGCCTTCATCCAGTGTTTGTGTCTAATCAAATCTACAACATTCTTGGGTGGGGGCAGTGCCTTCCCTTATATCTGTAATGGAAAATGAAAGAAAGCTTGGGAAGTCATTTGCAGTGGGGAGTGGTAAGGCCCCTGCAACAGGAAAGGAAGATGGTTTTCATAGCCTGTTGAACAGCAATCCAGCCTCTTTTGAAACTGTAAAAAGTTCAGAAAACAAAAGAAAACTAAAATACTATGTTAATCTCATAGTGATATGAGGAACTCCACAGTGACATGGTCAGAGTTGTATCCAGACAATTCGGTAGTGGCTAGATTTGGTTAGTCATAAAAAAACCCATGGAAATTATCTACTGGTGACAAAGTAGGTACATCTGGAAGAAACACAAGTCACAGGCACTGGAACTGCTGGCTGATCCACAGTCATGTGCTACAAATTCTACCCTTGGAGAGGGATTCAGAAACCAGGACAGGCAGGGAAAAGAAGGGTCTTGTGTGGGACTGCAAGGAAACGCCAGTAAAAAGCCACATTGTGATGAGGGCAAGGAACAAAAGCTGTGCCTGAGACTTGTGGGAAGTGGAGAGGACTGTGCAGTCCACAGGACAGAAAAAGAGGTGAGGCATTAGAAGGAAGATCAGCTTGGGTGTCAGGGATGCATGTCTGATGTCTCACTGGGGCTATTGGGGCTGCTATTGTGTCTGTGGGAACAGTTACAAGGGGAGTCATCTTTCCAGACACTTAGCACAGCCTCAGAAACATGCTGTCCAGGAATCTGTGTGTGCAATCCTGTGATTTTGGTCAAGAGGATGATCACCAGAGTATATCACAACTGTTTCTTCTGACCATGGATTTTGTTAATCCAAATGACTTTTTCTATTCTCCTCACCTTTCCTTCTTTTTTCAGTCAGTCCAACTACTGCTCCAGATGCCACTTTTTTCTCACTTGTATTTAGTCACATGAACCACCATGAAGAATCTTTCACAGTTTTTTAGTAATTTCTTAGTTGTCAAGATATGTGTTTTGAGCAAAACAAAAAAAAGCCCCTCTGCATTACTTTAGATCTGTTAAATTAAGACGTCTGTCCTTGTAGCAAAGTGCTATAGCTGAGGCTAGCAGATACATTCAAACTGGAATTACATCAGTGTCTGGGACAGCAATCATCTCCTGTAGGGAAATTCTGCTCCAAGAATTCTGCTCTAAGAATTCACTTCTCACCACAGTCCTGTAAAGTCCTCGACATGCCTTACCCGAATTGCCCTTTTGATTGTATTCTCCCAAGGGTGAGGAAGTTAACAACACTCATAATAAGCAGTGCTCTTTATCAGAAGTTCTCCTGGTACAGAATAGGCATTAATCCTTAAATGTATTTAGCAATCAGAAGAAAGTGTTGTATCAACTCCGTCTTTGTTGTTTGTTAGGGGAACATTCACAATCTCATCTTTGCACTCCTTTCATCGTGTTTTCCTCATTGATCCCATATTTCTCTGACTCTGATGCTCACCGTGCTCCCTGTGACCCCTTCTTCCACTCTGCTCTCTGCCTTCTTTCATGCCATTTGAGCTAGCTTTTCCCATCTCCTTCCTCACGTCTTGTCTTAAAACCGATGGGAGTGCTATCCTGAGATTCTCACCACTTGTATTCCCAAGCCCTTTTCCTTCTCAGCATTGATTGTAATTTGTTTTGATCTCTTAACTCATAAGCCCTTTTGGCCAACAGTCTTGTCTCCTCGATTCTTTCAACAGTTGTCAGATATTTTGCCAGCTAGCTGAAGAAGCACTCTGTCTATGTGGTGATAAGTACTAAACCTAAATTTCAATGTTGTCCTTCATTTAAGGTGTCTATAAAAGGAGGTTAATGCAGGTCTCCAACTGAATATAGGACATATAAAACTTAGGAATGTTAGAGATAGAGAGGATTTGCTGAGATGGAGCTGTGCAGAAGAGACAGTGTACAAGGAGAAAGAAGATGCAGCCATCTGAACAGATCTAATGCACAGTTTCACAGCATTGCTGTGCCTGTCTTAGGGAGCAATCCTCTCTCCTGGGTGCTATTGTGTGTGGGGGCCCAAAATACATATTTGGGGATGATCTTATAAGAGTCATGAAAAGCCGGATGTATTTCACCTCTAACCCTATCACACAGTTGTCTACTCTGCACTATTTAGACTTTTTTCTGTTTGTCACTGGTTTCAGAACATTACACTTTTGTCCTGTCTGTGACTCTTTGGCTAGGCATACTTACTTCATTAAGGTGTTTCTGCCTTATGGCATGCATATAAGGTATGCAGATCTTCGACCTTCCCACAGGCCCTAAGGGAAGGATAATAGTGGGATTTATTTTTTTGTTTTTGGACAGGATTCTGGCAGAAAGGGCTGTGGGCAAGAAATCTGTGCATGATTAACACTTCCCCTAAAAAAGCAGAACTTTGTACATTCTTATAAATTATCAGAATTGTATCTGAAGTATCTCTCTCATCAATTTCTCATTCTAATTGAAATAACCTGGTCAGGTCACAAGATAAAAGCCTGGTGTCAACACTGGGACGCCATTCAAACAGAGAAATTATGAGCTCATATTCTTCTTGAACCAATAACAAATCAGCTCTCAGAAAACAAAACTGGCCAAAAAGAATTAAAGCAAGACCAGAAGGTGCTAAAACAAAAGTTGGAAACTTTACAAAAGGAATTACAGAAGTATCTGGAGGTTTCTCAGAAATGGCTGAAGTGATTTGGAGGTAAAGGTGAACTTTCTATTGGAGTAATGACTGCAAAATGTACTAACAAATTGAGAAGGCCAGTCTGAATTAGTAAGGACAAAAAGGTAAAGGGCAAGAATACTGCCATAGCTGCTTCTAGGCAGGGAGTCACCAGCTGGGAACCCACTAGCAGGGATGAAGAGGAACAAGGACTCACTAGCTAAAGTTCAGCTCCAGGAAGAAATGTCTAGTCACAGACCCATCAGGGTAGCCAGCCATCTGGATGTTCAGTTGGGCCAGTCAGAGAGCTTAGGTAAAAACATTTACTGCACCTCATCTACTCGGTTGCCAAAGTCAAAGGGTCCCATAGGAGAGGCTGGGCTTTCTGAGATCAAATATTGAAAATACCTAATATCTTTTAGGAAAAACTCTATTTGAGACTTACTTTACTAAGTATAGCATTATGGACTGAATGAAAGCTGATGAATACAGAGAAGAATTCTAGCAGCAAGCCTGAATAACAGTGCCCAGAGAGTGCCACAGCTCTGATTTAAAAAAAAAAGGCTTCAGGCAAACCTTTGCTTCTTGATTAAAGCCATCCACAGATCTGAGCTGATCCAGGCACAGCTAAAAGTCAGAAGAAAAGGAAAAAGGAAAGAAAAAGTCCTACAGGAACTGCAAGAGAATCTGCAGAAACTTGAGTTCCTGGCATGTGCAGATAACAGTGAGGGCTTTCAAGGATAAACTGGAGAGGAATCGATTCAAAGGTGCTCAATTGGACTTAGGCTTTTACACTAAGGTCGGGGAATGGAAGCCAAAGACACTCCAAGGGATTTCTGAAGTTTGCCGTGGAAACTGAGATTCTTCTCTTGCACTTGAAGACCAGAGGAAGTAGATTCCAGTGACAGAGATGAAAGACAGTCACTACAAATTTTTTAAGTGCAGTTCTGTAACAGGGAAAAAGAATAAAAATGTGCCTCATTATGTTATTAAAAAATAATAAAATTAAAAATTTGGCCCAGTAAAATGAAACTGAGAATAATCTGAAGTTCATTTGAAAATTGGGCCTCTGAAATGAAGTATGGCCAGAACCTGGAGGTTGTTCTATACCACCTCACATCATTTCCACGGGAGGGCAAAGGGATGATCTTTCAGTCAATGGTGGCGTGGTTGGGTGGTCAGGTATTGTCAGGGTTTTCCTCATAGTACGAGGGTGAACAATCGTGTGAATTGTTTGCCTTTTGTATCCTGCTATAATATTGATGCTGTTACTGCATTTCCTTATCTCATTGCTGTTTCCAGTAAATTGTTCTAATCTCCACCCATGATATTTACCATTTGTGCTTCCAGTTCTCCTCTCCAGCCCAATGCAGGGGAGGGACAGGGAAGAGGGGTGTGAGTGGGTGGCACATAGTTTGGAATGTGTGGGTAGGAACTGAATTGGGGAGTACCATTCCTGAACTACAACACCTGGGCAGACCACCAGTGCTTCACTGAGAACTTCTCTTTCAGCTCAGGGAATGGATGGACATCAAATGGAGCAAGCAAAACTCATGCTTGTGTAAAAGGAGCAGCACACCATTTTCATTTCAAGCTGGACAGCTAACAACAATAATGGGAATTTTGGGGTTTGGAAGTGTAGTAGAATTGATGAAATGTGAAGGAATTGTAGACATTGCCTCAAACCTTACATTTATTAGACCAGACAAGCAAAAAAGACTGGGGATTTGGGAGATTCAAAACAGAACTCCCTAATTGATTTCAAATGGAGAAAAATATCTGGGGTATGTGAAGGCATCCGAAACTGGAAAAACAGATTCAGAAACAGGGTCCTCTGTAATTTGAACAAGAAATGTGAGCAACTGAGGTAATAGATGAACTAATATGTGAGATAGAGTTTATGATACCTAGTAACAATAGGAAAAGTGCATTCCAAATACAGTCTTTGAAAGTTCCTTTTGAAGATGCCGACTAGCTGAAACAAATCTATAAATATGGGGACACTTAACCTTTATGTTATTCTGTTTTGTTAAAATGTGGGAAAACTTTATCATGATTTTGCCTAAAATAAGGTGGCATCATTTCAGTGATCTGAGTTGAGAGAAAGGACCTAAGTCAGGTTGTCTTTCAGACCACTATGTCTAGCTATCAGCCTTTAAGATAACTTTAAGAGGGAGATAAACATGTGTTTTCACCCAAAATAGAAAAAGCTGACACAGAAAATAGGCTTTTCTTGGTAGTTTTTCTGATAAAAATGGGGACCAGTGTAAAACCCAAGTAGACAAGACACAAATCAACCCAAGAGCAAGAGAAAGGATACTTTTCTTTTTCAGGGGGAGATGCAAAGAAGCTTCAAACAAGGAAATTACCTGTCTCTGGATCCTTCTTATGTCAAGAAATCAGGTTTTGGTACATTTATTTAAATATACTACATATATTCGAATAAATATATTTTGTCAAATACTCAATTTCCATCACCAGTTTACCCTCCTAGTTAGAGTTATATAGAAATTTGGCTACGTGCTCAAATCTAAAGGAGTCACAAAACTTCCCACCTTAATGATGAGATATAATACAGTAAAAAGGATCAGTAATAACAGATCCATGCTTTCTAGCAGAGAACTTAAACGTAAAGATCCAGGCTCAAAAGGATCTTCTGCCATGTTCCTTACAAAACTCTTCCATAAACACACTTTTTTCCCTAGTTGTAGTATATAGAAAACAACATACATTTGAGTAGGGAAAACTCACAGAAACATAAAAAGTGATGTAGAACGACAGGGTGGATATTCTTTACTGATAAGGAGAGGCAAGTTTGTGAGGAGGAAAACATTATGATCAATAATCAGCCACAGTTCAAACTGAGTAGCTGAGAGGCAAATTGAACAAGTGGAGCAGCACCTGAAGTGGCTTGTTTTCTTTCCTGATGGACTGCTGGGTTTGATCTCTGTGTACAAGTCTTGGATGATATCTACAGAGTCTGAAAAAGACATCCCTGAAGTCTCACCTATTTATTCCTTTATTTTGCAGATTGTCTGTGGAGAGCAAGGCTTGATCCACAACAGAGGATCCTTTGAGCTGTAGTGTTTACCTTGCTGTCTCAAGGCCTAACTGCTTCATTCTTTGTAATTTGATTATTTGGTCACGCCCTGGAATGCAAAGTACTGCTCTGATGTATTTGTATAAACCTAGGCTCTTCAAATACTGTAAGTAGCTGAATGATGTATGTTAATGACATGCTCTCAATGATTTTTATAATGCAAGATCTCAGCCCAGATTTAATGCCTAATATCCCTGGGATTCACATTGAAATTATTACACGCATTATGTATTCCATTCCTTGGACTTAGAATTAATTTCAAAACAGAGCAAAAGTGCATCCTATTTGTTTTCTTGAGGGAGTTTGCATCGGTAACAGTCTATTTATTCTTGAGTTTCTGAAGTTAGAAATACCTTTTCCCTTTGCTGTCTTTGATCTATCCTGACGAATTGTGCAGAACATTTTATTTCTGTGTCTTGTCTTAGTTATGTCGCTTTCTCATTCACTTGAAAAATATTTACCCTAGTAAAATTTACCTCCTTAAATAAGGGACACAGGTAGTTACAAAACAGTCACAGGGTGTCTTTGACATAAATCTGTCTGCCAAAAATAGACTGAAAAAAAAATAGCTTCTTCTCTACATCCCTTTTAGGGAAGACTGCATAGAAGAATTCATAATCTGCATTGCTTTGATCGATCATTCAATCTTTGCATTGGTGATGTTTCTAATACAGGGGCTTAGCCTCTGGAATGACTCCAAACAGAATGGAACAAAGCAGCTAAACGTGTGTTAGGTTGTGATCTGAGTACTCTCAGGCAATAAATCTTTAATTTACAAGATTGGCAAGTGTCTCAAAATTAGAATTAAAGGAATATTTAGCATTAGTGATGTTCTCAGTGTTGTAAGGAATTGCTTTCCTAGACAATTTTTGAAAGACTGGGTCTTACTGCCAAGCATACTTCTAAGATACCACTAAACCACCCTTTTGTTACACTCCTTCTCAAAAATCAAGCCCAAAAGCCAGCAGAAAGATGTAAAAGAGGAAAGGAAGCAGAAGCTCATACTTATTGTGGTTCCACCTGATAGGATGATTTCTTTTAGCCATGCTTCTAATCCATCCTGCTGTCCCTGAGCAGGACATTTTGCTTGAACAGTACAGAGAGAAAATTGGTGTGAACTAGTCTGCCTAGGAAAGGGGAATTTTCCCTCAGGCATGAGGACAGCACTGTGGTAATGTTATTTGTGTGTGTGAAAGGGTAGAATAATCTCCCATGATGGCTGAAGGATGATTTCAGGTTTACCTATGCAGGTAAACTTAAGCCTCAGGTGTGCATGGTTGCTTAGACACACAGTCCTCCTAGACTAGAACCATAGAGGGTTTGAATTTCTCCTCCAGGACTGCTAAAACAAAATCTATCTGGTTCCCAGCTTTCCCCTTTCTGCTTTACATGTCCCCACGCATGGGTGAGCATCACACAGTTGGGATGCTGAAACAGTCCCACCTATTTCACAAAAAATGCCAGCAGGCTCCTCCAAACACCTTATCCTCTCCACCCCTGATGAATGCTCCAGCAAGTATTCCCTCAACAGTTCCAGCATCACACCAGGCAGAGCAAGTGGGGGAAATAACACCTCTTCTCATGTAAAGACTCCATGAAATTTTCATATTAAGTAGAGCAGGAACTGAAACATCCCAAGTGAGTGTCCTAATCCCCCTGCCTTGCCTCCATATTTGCTCTCCCTGGCTACTTAATTCTCTCTTACAAAATTGAGCTGCTTCACTGGTGACAAATTGGGAACAATCCCACGCAGTCCCTGGCCTGTTAGTTATGGTATTCCCCCATGAGATACAAGCTTGAAGCTTTTTCCAGTAGAGAAGTGAACTAAGGTCTCCAACAACCACTGAAATACTTCTCCTAACCATGAAATGAGGCACATCTCTGAAGAACTGTGTTCCTGCCAATGTGCCTTTCCATATGCAATTACCTTCTCCCCCTGCTCTGCTTTGGGATGGGGGAGAAGTGGGAATTTGGCCCTGAATGAAAGATTATTAGCTTCTTTCTCAGCGAGGGAAAGGACAGGGACATACAATAAGAATATTAATTTTAATGAGAAACTCAGACTGGCAAGAGAACTTTATTGGCAGAAGTAAAATTAGCTTTTCTACATAAACAGTTAGTGGTGTCAAGGGACTAGTCATTCATTGCCCAGAAGGAAAAAAACAAAACAAAACAAAACACAAGAGTCTTTAAGGGTCCTTACTCTCAAGAATGCTCTTCACTGTTTAATACAGAGAGGATTTGCTTTGTACTTCCGAAAAAATAAGTATGAAAGATATCGTCCCTTTCCAGCATTTTGGAGTAGTAAATATCCAAATGGAACAAAGTACTTCAGGCTTCTCTCTTGACCCTTTGCCATCTTCCACACTGACACATGTTCACATGCTCTACATATTTATTTTTTAAGGCCATTTCCCAAGTCAGAAGGTCCTCCTTTTCCTCTTTTCCCATCCCTCTTGCCACTCTGATCATGGAAAATCAACTGTTATGGTGGGACTGTCCTTTTTTCTTGTTTTCCCCTTTCCAGCTTCCCTGATCTAAGAGGAATGGAGGGGGAACCAGGGAATCAAGGCCTCCTCATTAGGTGACAGATCATGTGGGGACCAACCAGTGAGAGTCACGAACCAAAGGCTGTTTCTTGCCATTTGTACCACACATGTTAAGATAACCTCTGTACTGCCAGGGCAAAAGCCAGCTGTGTAGTCTACTCAGTGATTTTCTTCTGTGTGTGTTTGCTGGTAGGATAGGATTTAATCCACAGAGTAAGAAACCATGGAAAAATTACAGATTATACAGTATACAGCTTCCTAGAAGGAAGGTTTCATCTTGCTCCCACCTGATACTGTGGAGAAAAATAACAATTTATGTCGGAGAACAAGAATGCAGCCAGCCTGCCACAAAGGGTGCTATTTAGTAGAAGTGATCCTATTTTATACTTGAGAGTAGAGCAAAAAGGAAAATAGTCACTAATGCTTATTTCTTCACAGAAACTGGACACATCTGATAATGTCTTTGTGCTGTTTTGGGTTTTTTTTCTACCCCAGCACAGTAGGAGGCAAATGCATGCAGATGCTCTAATACTTCCACTTCTGTACTGTCCAAGTAGTCCATGACCACTACTTTGCCTGTATCAGAGGCCAGCAAAGCCAGGACAGTGAGCACATACAGGGTGAAGCTACTGCTGGCAAGAGGTAAAAGAAAAAAAGCAAAACAGCCACTCCTAGACCCTATAGCTGTTGCCTGACTTCTCTGGGTTCCAAGTAGTAACAAGATTGGTAAATTCCTCTTTTGAGGGGTTTCCCCTTATTACATCCCAAGATCTTGCTCTGGTTTCTCCCTTCAGGTCCAGAGCAGCCAGGCAGAAACATCTGGGAGCCTTGCGTCTGCAGTGCCAATATGCATGGAGGGAGACTCATTTACACCAACAAAAAAAATGCCTGTGCATCTACTGACTAATCAGAACACAATTTGTCAAAGAAAAAATATTGTTTATGCATCAACATTCACTTTGGAATTATTTTTTTTTTCTGAAGATAAACAGTAAATGCCATTTACATCCAGCTGCCACATCCCGGTAATTCAGAACACATTCAGTTTATGTATAACTTTGTTCATACTTTTCCTCATCTTGAAAATAGGATAAAAAATCTATCTCAGAATATATTCTGCTATAATTAAACAAATACAGTCAAGATTCAGAGCCATCTGTATTTCATACCATACTTCATAATGTCTCAATATCACAAACTCTAAGGAGTAACACTATACATTAATGGGAACATGTGTCGTATCTACTTGCTCTTTATGACTTACAGGCTATCTATATTATCCCCATGTCTCCAAATCTCTGAAAACAAGTGTAAATAGTAATTCTTATTAACTGCAGAGACACCTGCACTGATATGGACAAATCTGGTCAACAGCAGGTTCCCCTGCTGTTTTACTAAGCCTGCAACATGCTCCTGTCTCTGGCAGATGCTCCTGTTTTGTATTACTTCTAAGCAGATATCAACTTTATGCACTTTTTGAAATTCCTTTCAGGAACCACTGTCCTTCTGGCTACCAAGGGCCTTTTGCTGGAGCAAAGCAATGAAGAGATCAGGGAGGTACCAGGAGACTGTATTTTGGTCCTGAAAATTATTGGCAGTTTTTGTAATCTTCTCATATCCCTTCTGCTAGGGATTAGAAGTAGCAAGAAGGGTAGGTTTACTGGGGAAGTCTTGTAAAATAAACAAACATTACCAGTCTAAGCATCCACCCATTAAATACCAGTCAAATTACCAGCTTAAGCACCTAGGATTGCTAAATACCTTTCTTGAGCACACTAATAGATAATACTTCTCTTCTTGAAAGCTCTGAATATTTCTATGAAGCAAGAACGGCATTAGGGAAAAAAGTAACATAGCATCAGCCTGGGAAAATGTAACAATAAACAAACCCAAATGAATCATAAATGGAACACTCTCCACAGTGGATTTTGACTGTTCTTGCAGCTCATGGAAACACAGCGCTGAAGGGATCCCTTGGATCACTTAGTGCAAAGCTGGTTGGAGATAGACAACAATTTAACGTCATTCTTTTCTTAAAATGAAGAATCAATATCAAAACAATTTCCAGGGTCCTGTCCCATATTATTTTTTCTACCAGACATCTGTTCCCAAACCATACTGCTGGTTGTTTGCCCAGTGTGAGTCCTGCAGGGAGATACCTCCTTTGCAGAGACAGGGTGCTGCTGGGCAGCATCAGAGGCAGCACAGGTCTCCATGAGGCATTGCTCCTTCCAACTCAGCTCCATGTCCCCATGGCTTTCCTGGCACCTCGTCTGTTTTCAAAGTCTTGAGGCTATTAGAACAGTATCTAACATGATGGGCCAGAATCTTATAAGAGTCAGAAAGTCTTGAAAAATTTACTGGCTTCCATTGCAATGGGCCATTTTCCTTTTTGTTGCATTTCTTGGGTTTGCAAGGGTTTTTTTAACCTTTTGTTCCCAGAGATACAGAAGGGGACAGTCAAGAGCTGCACACCACAGACTGAGATACCTGAGCAGTTTCACCCATGAAGGCACAGCTCTCCCTTTGTGGCCCAGCTCGGGACTCTGGGACCTTTGGCACAGACTCACACAGAAGGGTGTTTCTGCCCCAAAACCACTGTGATTAAATCAATGTGTGGTATTTCCAAGTAAATGTAGCTGAGTAAGGAAAGGGAAGAGTAGCTTATGAAGCTGTGCAGAGCTTATATCCAATATCGAAACAATAAACTAGCTACTTCTATGTATTAAATAGAAATACAGACAACTGATGTACTAAGCCAGAGCCCAAAAGTGATATACCAGCATGGCAATTAGGAGCACACAGAAAAATGAATGCAAGCAGTGAAATTAAAAGGCAGCATTGTTAGAATTGTTAATTGTATGGTAATTGGAAGTCAAAGCAAGGACTATTTAAAAATCCAGGTTGTCTACTAGGAGTTCACAGACCAACAGCACGTCAACAAAAATTAGGAAAGGAGTCCAGATTTTAATTGTAAATGGGATACTAATCAGCAGCAGCTCAGTTTCCCAAGTGTGAGTCAGAGGTGGTTGCTTGACATTTTACATTTTACTTTTAGCTTTAACAAAAGCTCACCAATGGCCTGTATAGGGGAAAGTTCCTAGTAACTGGTAACTACTACATGTTTAACTACACAGCAGAAGGATCTACTTGGATAAATCTCCAAAGCCCCACATATAAATGTCTATATCCTAATTATGTAATTAGTTGTGTGAGTACATACAAAATGTCTGCAGTGAAGAGTTTCACAGTGGCAGAGGAGTCAGCACTGCATGTAACTGTTTTTATAGTCATTTTACCTGCACTCCAGCTTTTCTGAAAGACAGGTCCAAGTACTGTTCTTTGTCATATTTCTTAGGAAACATTGCAGAATTAAACACCAGGACTAATATGGGTAATTCTTTGAGAGGCAGATATTAACAGTTCCCTGATTCCTTTCTTGTCTACCCAGGCAACGTACAGTACATTTTGCTGGTGTCTCACATAGGGGTTTCCACTCATTCCTTGGGATGACAGCTGGGGCACACCAAAAACATCTCCCTGGAGACTTAGACCAAAATATCTACTACACTCTCAATGTGAGTATCCTCATTTTCAGCTGAGAAATTTAGCTCAGAGAAGTTTCAACCAGATGAAGATAATCTACAAATTGAGGTGATTTCATGAGGCAAATTCCCCAGTGGAGCTGAGATGAATTTTTCTCATCCCACCACAGCTAAGTGCACAACTACCTCCTGGTATCAGGTATTTCTCCTCTGTGTGAAGGGATGACAGAAACATAATTTGCAGAAGTCTCGTCCTTTTTAAGTAATTTTCTGCTATTTTATCCATTAGCAATAGGAGAAAGCTTGGCCATTGCTGAATGCCAGGTAGGCAATTAATACAATCATTTCTTCTTTGTTGCTGGTCCCTCAGACTCTGGAACTCCTCGGCAGTTGAGGATTAGTAAAATAACCCCAGTCACTATGACTAACTCATAAACTTTGTTTGACCATGTGCTTGGGCATGTAGGGCTTCCATTCTCTGAGGCACTCTGGTCACCGTCAGGTTGCGTTTGACAAGTAATATGGATAATAGTAACAATCCTTAGAGTTTAATATTTCACCAAAACATAGGGCTCTCAAATGCTCCAATCCTGAGTGATGTATTTCTGCTAATGATTTTGCCACAAAATATTTTAATAGCTACAGGGCTTTTCTGAGATGACTTTACAGGTCATCCCTTGTACAGTCTGGGCTAGGTACTCAGGAAAGGTTTTCATTAAGGGTTTATCAAGGATCATTCATTCATTTCCAATTTTCTGTGTAAAGCCATCTGGCCATGTGTGTACCATTACCCTGTACCCATCACCATGGCATCTAAGTGCCCTCTTCATGTCCCTGTTTATATTCATTATTGACTAACGTTTGCAAACAGAATTCTGTTCCCTGTGAAGATTTGGAGAAGGACTGCTCTTCATACAAATGCCACATTCATGTGTTAACATGGGTGTCTGTGCACAACAAAATGTTCATTAACAAGGTCTATCTACTACAAATCATTCATTCCTCTGTTTCAAAAGTTTTCTGTACCCAGCCAAGAGACTTCACTGACTGCTTACTAGCTCAGCACTAATAATGCACAGTAGAAAGGAACAGCTTGTGAAGACCTCCCCCAAACCACAAACACCCTCTTATAATAACACCTAACACAGCTAAGCTATGGTCCCTCATAGCAGTTGCCACCATCCTAGTGCTGCCTCAGAAGAAATCTGTGTTGTCTCACCAGCAGCCAGAAAACAGAGAAAAAATCATGTTTCTCAAGTAACTGGTTCAAAATACCAGAGGGAACCAATGGACATCATTTTTTCTTCTAACCAAGGGTTTTGTGTGCCCAAAACACTTCTAGTTTGTTGTCCCATGTCCATTTTCACCGAGGTATGCACAAAGTGGATATGTATTCAAAGAACAAGCTGCCATTTTCATACTGAAAGGACTGCAGCCAAAATTGAAGTTTTCATCTGCCGTAGTACAGACAACCCCGCATCTCCAAAATCAAATTAATGGGAATTGCTCTGCTATCAGAACATTTGTACCTAAAGCATCTGTCTAGGAATGCAGATATTGGCTCTGTTCTCTACTTTTTTGCCTCCCATTCTGAAAACCTGTCTGAAGTATAATCCTGTAAATTGACTGCAAGGTCAAGGCATAAAACTTAGCAAGTAAATAGTGCAAAATCCTGAAATAAACACCAAGGAATGCGGGAGTGCCAATGCAAAAATAGCAATAAAGAACATTTAAGTGTCTCACATAAATGGCTAATATAAGCCTGATGACATCCTCTTCAGCATCAATGCACCTCAGGCCATGCCTTTGCAAACAATTAGGTGCAATGAAAATTTGCAGGCACATTTATCGGGAGCGCAGTAGGAGCTTGAGTCACACAGGGAACATGATGCATATAAATACAGGCCAAAACTGTTTACTGCTACGAGTAGCCTGGATAAAATCAGATCAGGGAGCAGGAAAAACAAAATGTGGTAAGAGACAGCTGAAAATTGGTTTGGACACCTCTCTATATAGTATACTAACTTAACCCCACCTGTTTGTTCAGTAGCAAGCAGAATCCATGAGCTGGTTTAAAAGGTGACTTTCAAAAATACTTAGCAGGAGGAGATGTCGTGGAGCAAAAGCTTAAATCTCCCAGAGTCACTGTCTGGCCTGTTGTGTGGCCTCCACGGTCTTCCAGAGTGGCAAATGCTTCCCAGGATGCTCTGGGAGAGCTGACACACTGAACTAATCTTTAGTTTATTGATGTACTACTTCACTGAGAGATGTACTATATCAATAAATGGCTTTAGTTAAGAAGCTGAGGTCTAAGAAGCAGTGGTAGGTGCTCGCAAAAGTACATCAAAGCTTACAGAAAATAAAATCAAGAGCTTGTGGGAGGAAATTGATGTCTAGGAAGGACAGAAAGAACAAACAAACATCGAAAACTTCTAAGTAGGAGTTTTGTAGAAGACAGTGTTGTTGGCCATCTTAAACATTTAAGAAACCACATTTTGCTGGTTTCTGCATTCTTCCCAGTTTTACATCAGCCTATGAACAGATTATTAGGGAGTAAATAGCAGCAGCCACCAGTAAAAAATCCCAATTGCCTTATGATGAAATAGGAAATCACTGTCCCACCAAGGGCAATGTGGCCTGGTAACTGATAGATTTTTTGCAGTGATAAACCCCAAATCACTTAATACGCTACTGCAGTAGACAGGACTTGTAGTCCAGTTGGGCTTGATGGTAAGCTCAGAATAGAGGAATAGGAGTAAAAAAAAGTCTAAGTTCCCTCAACAAAAGACACAATATTTATGGCTTTTTTCCTTTAGTTCCTATAATTTGATTTTTTTTCTAAAAACAGTGGAAAAAATTGGACAAGTAGGATATCCACAACAACTGCAGAAGTGGAATACCTCCCTGCAGCTGGTATCTCTGTATACATCTGGTCTTTTGTCATCTTCTGCACACGGGAGTGTTGATGGTCTCCCCTTGCCCAGCCCATGGAGGAGGTGCATTTCCCTGTGCCCCATTCCCAATCCCACCCCACTGATTGGTGCTAGCTGGCTGGATTCCTCAGCCCACTCACACCCTTCTCTGCATTACTCCAAAGGATGTGCAGCTGGCACTGGACTCAGGAGAAGGCAAGTCCCTTCACACAACACACTGTAGGTGAACATGTGAACCCAAGAAAAGCGATCTTGCTCTGTATTTAGTAAGGCCTGTTGTGGTAGAATGAGGGGTAATGGTTTGAAACTAAATGAGGATCAACTTAGATTAGATACCAGGGAGAAGATTTTTACAATGAGGGTCATAAAACACTGGAACAGATTTCCCAGAGAAGTGGTGGATGCCCTGTCCCTGGAAACATTTAAGGTCAGTTTTCATTGGGCTTTGAGCACCCTGATCTAGTTGAAGATGTCCTGCTCATGGTAGGGAAATTGAACTAAATAGTCTTCAAAGGTCCCCTACCAAACTATTCCAATTCTATGATCTGTGATGAAGAGTAAAGGATCCCCCTTTTCTAAAGGTTTTTCTAAAATAATTCCTTAAAGCAACATCTGTAGGTGAAATGCTGCTGTTATAGGCTTTGCTTTTGGAAAGCTGCTGGAGATAAAGGAAGAAGCTGTTTCAGTTGAAAAGATGGATCAGAATACTTGAGGCAGATATTGCTTCTTGCTCCTGGATACAACTATTCAGAAAAATGGAACTGCTCTCCTCCCATGGGAAAAGGCCATGCTACGACTTTGACACATTCCTGCAGAAAACAACTGTTTTTTCACATTTCCCTGCTAGAAATGGGCAATTTTCTCACAAACACTGTGTTTTCTGTCACCTCAATTTCCTACCAGTATTCCCCTGTACTACCCACTTCTTGAGAGCCCCAGACAGGACAGGGAATCTGTGTTACCAAATGCAAAGAGCTAAAAACAGACAAAAAGGAGCCTGATCCTGCCACCTAACAGTGGCTTCTGCTGCTCCTACTTTTTGTGCAGTCATGGGGTACTGAGTCTCACCCCACAAATTAACCTAACTGAGCTGCAGGACCTGCCCTTGTATCAGACATGTCCTTGTTTTCTATGGCCCCTGGTTCAGTGTGTGGATGAACTGAGGTGATCCCTGGACTGACAATGAGCCTGAACAGTGATTAAATTTTTGATTCACACTATCAACCAAAAAGCCATGAAAATAGTGGTGCTTATTCTGCTGTTGCCGCTTCCCTTCCCTACTTCATCGTTCTCTTAAAACTTTTCCAGTTCTCCGTTCTTCACTTGAGCTTTTTCTCTGACATGGCCCTTTCCCTGCAGCCTATTGCATCTGGAGGATGCTCAGTGATCTCTTCTGGCCTTGCTGCAGCTCCAGCTCTCTTCCTGCAGCTCCTTTTTTCCTTCAGAAGAGCTAGGACAAGTGCCAGCTAAGGAAGCAAGACATATCTCTGCTAACAGCTGCTCCTTAAAAACTTGCAAAATCCGTAAGTGCTGGGAAGATTGTTCATCCAGGGGTTACAGCTTCAGAGAACACTCTGGCCCCAGCCCTTTCCTCTCTGATGGGTTCTTCAACTCGAGTGGAGCTGTTGAACAATCCTTTACTACATTCTTTTCTATGCCAGACACATCTTCTCAGATGCAAATCACTTATGCCCCAATGCACTGTTTTACATTCAGGAACACCACGGCACTCATTTATTGCAGATTTTACTTGTGCATAGCCTGTATTCATGTTGCAAAGTCATTTAACACATAGCTCTTAATGTCACAGGCATCTCCTAGCATTTTAGGGAGGACATCCAGGTCAGCCCAGGAGATGCTTTGGCAGGTGTCTGGCCATGAAGGTCTTTGCTGTCCCAAGCTCTCAGACACATTTCAGTATCACTGCTCCAGCTTTTGCTTTAAATCAATCCAATGGTTATGAATTTCTACAATGTCTTTGCAGTTTCAAAGCTTCCTCTTGAATTTCATACTCAGGCAGAGCTGCCAGTGAAAACAATGAGCCGTTTGCCTGAGTAATCAGCATAAAATTGGAGCTGAGGTCAGTAAAAATTATTGCAGGAGAAAGGTTGCAATAGCTAAGCCTATGCAGCTCTCCTGTTAGCTGTCTAAAGACTAAAACTTTCATTCTGTGAATCTTTTTATAAAGCCCCCCAGCTTACAGTTTTCTCTATAAAACAACCATGGATTTAATTTGGCTTTTAAAGAAGAGAAGGAGAGGAAACACCCATACCTGATCTGCATCTGAAAAGTAAAGAGGGAATTTTACATAAAGCAGAGCAAGTCAGAACTTTTTTATTTCAGTCTTTACTGGGGTTCTGATTTTACGTCAGAGAGTATTTCATAGAATCTCATATTCTGCTGGTTTTGTTTCCCAATGATATGTTTTTAATCCTAGGCTTTGCCAGTAGTCAATTGCTTCTCCTGTCCCTTGCTGCCCACCTCTGCCTTGCTGTCAGTATTTCTGGCTGACTCTATTCACAGCCCTCCCTTGCTAAGCTCCATGTCTGCACTGAGATTTCTCCCTACAGCCACAAACCAAAAGCCTTAATATAACCTGGAAACCAAGAAAAGTCAGTGGCAAGAGACTGAATGGGAGAGGGGGAAAAAACACTAAATGTGTGCACTGAGCACTCAGTATGTATTTATTGTGGGAACTAGAATAGAGTAGAAACCGACCTGAAAACATGAAACAAGTGGGGGTTGGGGGGAGAGTTAAATCCATATATTTATTTTTATGATGTGAAATCTATTACCCCTATAAACCATTAGTAAGGTGGGTTGGGCTAAAGGTTCTAAAATTTTTTGTTCTAAAGGGTAAACTGTGTCTGTCTTGATTTTTCAGGATTGTGTGCAGCTGACTGCAGAGCTGGTATATGTGTCAGAAACCTGACAGAAACTAAACCTGAAAAAATGAGGGTAACATACTTCTACTTAGAAGATTTAAAGACGTTACTTTTTTTTTTTTTTTTGGTAGAATCTCTTTACCATACCCAAAATTGGCTAGGGCAAAAGATCTCTGTTATTCAGCATCTAAATTAAAGGCTGATAAATCTGATTGTTCTGAAGTGTTCTCCTTTAGCCTGCCAAAGTGATTTCCAGAAAAAATGAGTAAGACATTTATTCTTGTCCTTATGTATCAAGTGGAATGAAAAAAAAAGTGTGAAAACCTAGAAATTCATGTTTATTATTTCATTATGCCTATGCTTTTTACAACCCTTTTCCCCGCTTATTCCAAGGCACATTCCGGGATGCCACTTGCATGACTTTTAAGAAAGACCACATAAAAATGTCAGACTAGTTTTACAAAAAGCCTAGAGGCAAGTAGCACACTCTTCCTCTCACTTTAATAAGATTAAAAGTGGCAATAACAGTTCATTATGTTTTTGAACAATCTCCAGAAGAAGCACACAATCTAAGAAATTAGAGAGGATGCCATGCTCACTTTCAGGATTCTTAGAAGTACTCTGCTGGAAGCTGGTAGACATTTGACTTACAGGTCTTTAAAAATTTCAGACTTGTTTGGCTCAATTCAGTAATTCAGTCTCAGCTTTGTTATGGAATGGCTTTGATCAAACAGAAATAGCATTATTTAGTTAATAAAGTAGATTCAGCCTAAAATCATTCTTAGTGGTTCTCAATATTCAACTTGAAGTCTATAAACCAAAGCTGTCCCCTTGTCCTTTCAAAGCCACCAGGAAAAGACAGCCAAGATGCTTGAAGAACACATGCAAAAAGTGGGTAGCAAAATTCTGTTAAAGACTTCATTAATGATATATAAGAATATTTTCTTGTGAAGACAGATTAATCTTAAATTCCTTCCAGGAGGAGCCCAGTTCTGAAGAATGCTGAGAACATTTAGGTGTCTTCATTAAAAAACGCAAAGGGCAGCATGTAAGTTCCTCACCATAGTGAGTTTTCTTAAGGAGTGAAAGAGAATTGAAACTGTTTTTCAGAAGACAGTTATTCAATATGTCTTATGCTAACAGTTTCCTGTTCCAGAGAAAATCTTTGGAGAAAAGAGTGGAGGCAAAAAGACCAACACAGAGGCACCAGCAGCAACAGGCTCCTTATGTCTAGCTGACAGTTTTGGCAAAGCAGAAGACCAACTGGGGTTAGATGTCATCAGCTATTTTAGGGGATTTGTGTGTTTATTTATGACATTTTTGCATTTTGAAAAGGAAGAATTGTGCTGCTGCTCTATTGACAGCAGTGTGCACTTTTTTAAATGTCTTGGCAAATTTTAATATCCACAACCCAACCTAACAATTAATAGGAGCTGCATGCATAAATTCTAATTCCCCACTCAGATTCCTCTTCCTTCCCACATGAAATGTGATTGCTGAGAGGTAAGTATTTTCTTTCCAGGGAACAGAAAAGAAATCGCCTGACCTCCCAGCTGACTGGCATTGCCTGACCTTTCATTGACCTCACTGCAATTGCATACCCACAGCTTAGACAAAAAAAGCCACCTTTCAAAATGGGCCACTTAAACACTGTGCTTGGGGAAGATGATGGGAAAAGGAAGCACTACCTGTTCAGTTTTAACATTCTAATAATACAACAAAACACAGCAAGGAGAGAAAACTCTGGAAATGCCGTGGGCTAAGTTTTTTCTCCATTACCAACATGCTTTCTCTCGCTCTTCCATGAGTTTGTCATCCAACTACTCCAAAAGTCAGAACAATCCCAAGAAGATTGAAGACTTCAGCTCTATTCTATTTGATCACTTTCAGAAAGTGCAGACAAAACCCTTAAGATCAGTAGATAATATTTTTTTCATAATGAAGTTTGAAAAAACCAATACCTTTAGGAAACATCTGGTCAGGTGGGTCACAAAGACGAAGCTCTTCAGACAGCAAAACACAAAGTGCTTTGGATCTCCTTTTTCCACTGGACCTCCATCATGATTAATTTAGTTTTCTGGATCTTGATGTTTATTTTTCTCTCTTCCGTTGGGAATTGGCAGGCTCTCCCCAGCTGTCTGTTTTTAAACACCTTTTCCAGAGAAGGCAATACAAAACAATAGGGTCTTGTGGAACCTCTGATGAGTTCCCCCGCATTCTCTGTTCCCAGCCCCACAGGCTCTCTTTCCCTGGGTGGGAGAGGGTGGGCCGGCTCACCCTGTGAGACAAATGCACAAGGGTGTATGGGTGCCCAGGAAATGGTTTCTATAGCAACAGTAACTACATTAATGCATTTTGAAATTTCTTCCTACTCATCAGGCTTTAAGATTTCAAACATTGTGGAGACTCTTATCAGGCAAATGCTATTTCCTCATAGTCATCTTTGATTTGTTCTCATCAAAACCAGATTTTTATTGAGGGGAATCCTTTTTGGACGTTTAAAAGAAGATGTGGCAAAACAGCAATAAATAAGCAGCTGAGAACAATGCTTATGGTCCAGGGGAGGAATGAGGTAGGATGATCTGTTAGATACAGGCCACCTTTAGGATCCCTGGTCCAGCTGTATTTTACTGTTTAAAATCTCATGTTATATCCAAGTGCCCTCTTCTGTAGCCTGAGTCTTCAGAGAAGAGAGAGTTCTTGTAACTTAATGTTCTGTATTTCCTTACCATTAATTCTTGTTTAAATGAATGTTCCGTCTGCTTAGTAGCTATGCTGTGTGACGGACTAATAAACACAAAATAATACGAAAGTGGGTATTTTGTGTGGTATCTTCCTCCTTCAAAATCTTGCAGATGTTTGGGTCCCAGTGATACTTCTTAGAGGATGGAGTTTGCAACTGCTATAATTAAGCAATATAGTACCGTTAAGTCACTCGAGAGGAAATTAGGAACTAAACTAGTGCTGTGTGCCTAGGAAGCTGAAATTGTGAGCTGAGATCTTAATTCAGAGCATGAAAGTCTGCCTTTTTTTTCTAGTTTACTTTAAAGGAGGTGTTATTCCTATTATACACCATCAGAAGATCTAAAAAGTGAGTTAAATCTGTATTCAATGTTTATTTTACATGTAAATTGGGATCTCAGAGTGTGGGAAAAATATGTTTTTGTCACCAGTGCTTTCTGTTTTGCTAGTACTGTATTAGTTTTTAATGGGAAGGAGAAATGTGCTGATTTGGAGGCTTTCCAGGGGTTTGGCAGTATTCCACTGCATCAGCGCTGAGTAAAGAAGATGTTATTCTTTCTTGTTACAATAAGAACTGGGTTAAGGCAGTGCCACTTCTCTGAGCTGTCCTGGCAGAGCTCCACCTACAGAGAGGCAGCGAGACCAAGACAACCACAGTGTGAGACAGGGAAATGCTACGTGGTAGGAAATGAGCTCCCAGTAACCTGTCTGGGACAGCGCTTGTACACATCAGCTCTGCTGCAACCAGCCTAATGGGGTCAGGAGTGTTGCATCTCATGGAGGGAACAACTGTCTCCCAGACAGAACTGAAGGATCAGAGCGGGGATAATCCACTGTCACAAGAGCCTCACATCAGAGCACCTGTTAGCTCACATGGAGCTGTACAAAGCAGAGGAGAGCTCTTCTGATTGCTTTCTACGATGGTGATTTTGTGACATGCAAGGTGACCTGTCTGAATACAGCTCAGTCTGGGCACTCGCTTCTGCTTCCTACCAGCAGATCTGCACCACTTCTGGATTGCCATCTTCTTGATGATCCACTGTGTGCATCCCCACAGGGACTGTTGTTTTGTCTTTGACAGCCTGCAGGCAACTTTCAACTGAATTGTTGACTTGGAAGCTCTGGCGGTCCCCCAAAGTACCACCACATTTGTCTGTCTTGAAGAAATCTTTGTAGACCTTGAACTTGTCAAAAGTATTATCCTTCCTCTTCCCTTTTCAGGTGATGTGCTTTTACTCAGCTACCTATAGAAGGACCAGCCAGATATTGATGTACATTTTCAATTTTGTTCTCAGACTGATCTTTCTGCCCCTAAATTGCCACTTCAACAAATTGCTCTTCTCACTGGCGCTGACATACGTCTTCCCTGATCTTGCACTAGGTTAGAGTTTGGCAGCTTTCATAGATGCCATTATCTATTCTTCCTCTGGTTTCCAGGCCCACAGACACTCTTCATTCCTCGCTACTTACCTACCTTGTCTGAACAGAATTTAAGTAAAGGGAACTTCTCTCTTTGCATGCAAGCAAAAAAATAGTTCTACCGTAGTCTAAGTGATCCCAAAGCCTTGCTGCTCCCTCACAAGGCCACTCATCAGCATGTCAAAAGATGCCATCAAAGTGCCACTTCCCTGTCACACCAAGGTAAAAATCTTCTGAGGTCAAAAGCTTGGTATCTCTGGAGTGAGCTACTAACTGCATTGCAGCCGAATGTCCAGCCACAACAAACATCACCTATTGTGTACACCCTTGTGCAAAAACAGAAGAAACAAAATAAGAGGGAATCCTTTTCTGCAGGGCCCAGCTAAAAAGCCTTATACAGCGGTTGAACCCACAAAGAGACTAACCACATAAAGTTTATTCTGCCCTGTTTTTCCTCAGTGACAGTCAGCACTCTCATTTTGATATCCTACAAGTGGCATAACATTCAGGGATAGTAATCATCCCATTTCTGTGGTTAGAAAAGAAAGAAGAGACTTCAGAAGGGATGGGGAAGGACCTGAACCCATCTGCAAAGGGTTTTCCTATGGGGTCCCTCTGCAGTCCTCCAGATGCCTTCATCTTACCCTAAAAGGTGCTGCCCCTGCTCAGAGGTGCCCAAGTCCTCTCTGTGGTCTTCAGAGGTTCCGAGAAATGAGCTCTGCTCAGACCCATGGCTTTTCACTAGTTTTACTGAAACACAAATCTCACCATGTGTGACTTGAGAGCAAGTCTGGCAGTGCTGGGAATGAGTCTTTTCCCAGCCCTTGCCTCCTGGTAGGACATGGTAATCTCTCCAGAAGGAAATGTCTTTGAGGGTTATTTATAAGGGATGGCAAGATAAAAAATATCCCATTATTTGGTAAAGTCAAGTTTATCATGACAGTTATTAGAATGCCAGACACTGCTCAGAGTTTTGAAAGACAAAAATCAGCTTTGTCTCATACCCAGTCTCTGCATAACAGGGGGAAAAAAAGCCTGTTTGTCAGCTGCTTCCTTGATTATGTTCAATAAGGATACACAGGGCTGTTTTTATTTTCACTTGGCAATTTCTCTGTTACTATGACTTCACTAATCTCCAGTCCATAAATCATTTGAGTAAACAACACACCAACAAGCTCAAATCCAGAGGAAATTACTCCAAGGCAAGTCTTTATTCATCTTTCTATTTTAAAGGGAGAACTCAAGAGATTCTACCTACATGGGATGTCACCATGAGAAAAAGCTCCTGACATTCCTGAGGTTTAGCTTTAAAGCATATCATTAAGTATAGGTATTAAAGGGAATAGAGAATAGTACAGTATGGTCAGCTGAATATTTTTCTCTCTCTGAGTTCTGTTCCCTCTTGACCCTAACATGAGGATCCTTCTGTTGACTAGAGGGTCTCTGCTTCTCCTCCCACTTCAAAACCCTTCCTCCTAGCAACAGAAAAACTATCGATGTGTGGAGGCTTTCAAGACAGCCCATAGCTGTGCTCCCTTGAATGTCAAAAGAGGTTGGTCTCACAGCTACAAATCAAGCATCATTTTATTTAATAATATATTTCCTGGTGGTCCATGTCTCGTCTGAATTGTTTAGTTGCACATCTACCTTTTGAATTTTCTCTATAGCTGCAATCCAGTGCAAATAACATAGGTACTGGGGAAATGTGCACTGGCTTTATAAGACAACTTAAAATATAATCCCTCAGGGAAAAAACACTTTATAGGAATCAGAGGCAGAAAAAGCAGCATGCAGAGATGCACTTAGATGAACAGGTAGTCAGTTGGTCTAAGTCTCTACTGCCTTGTATCTTGCCATTTATACAGAATAGAATGAGTTCAAAACTCAAGGAAAACAGTCAAGGACTCAGAAAGTAATATTCCCACCACTGCCCACTTTGTGCAGACATTAGTAGCCACACAGTGTAAAAAGCACAAAACAGATGGTGTATCCTCAGTTTCCTTCATGAGGGGGGATAAAAAACAAGAGAACTCTGGGATACAATCAAAGTTTTTAGAATGTCTTTTGCAGGTTGTGAATAAATATTTCACATGCCAGCCTCTGGGAAGTCCTTGCCTGGACAGATCTCTGGCTAGAGAAGGATGCCATGAGTGCCTTGCAATCATCTTCTGCTGAGTGAATTCTACAGTCCTTCTTTGTAATCAAAGTATTTTCATATTAGGTGACACACAAATTGACAGGTGAATGATCTGATGTGATCCCTACCTAGGTATGAATTAGATCTACTGTGAGATGACAGCAAGAAACTCAATTCCATTAGCAGCTAGTTTACCTCTCTGTAAAATGGGGCTATTATTTTTCTCATAGTAATGAACAAGCTTAAGGATTTCTTGACACTGTATTTCATTTATGCTGACAGAGATTAAATAACTTATATTTCTAGACCAGATACTCTGGATTTACTTTCACCCTCAGTCCTTTCAGTAGAAATATGACTGTGAACAGTCATGTCAGATACTGTATTTTCTTTATGATCAACAGCTTGCCTAATCCTCCTCCTTAAAAGTATCTATACTGAATTTTCCAGTATGTCAAGATTTTTTCCTAGCTGTTTTTTGCCTCTTTGCTGCCACAGGAGACAGATGTCAAGACAGTATTTGAGAGGCTTTGTTTTCTCCTCATCTGCCTGCATGTGTGGCTCAATTTCCTTCATTCTCTGGCCCTCAGCTCTCTTCAGCATTGCTCCAAGTTCACCACTCACAGGAGCCAGAGAGGCTTTCTGGCCTGTCAGTTTTTGAGAGAGTTTGCTCTGGCATATCCTTGTGAGAGTCTTCAATAACAGTAAGAAATCCCCAGTACGGAGCAATTTAAAGGATGGTAAGAAGGGAGAGACCTACATCACAGAAGTCCTGGCACAGAAAAGAAAGTCCCAAGACACAAATCTCTTTTCTGTTCCTCTTAGGCATATTTCCTCTTTGCTTCCACTTCCCTTCTTTCACATGAGATTACCTGCCAGAAAATATTTCTTCAACTATCTTCAAATGTTCATCTTCTTTTGACTACCCCAAGGGCAAACTCAATCCCTGTTTTATTATCACCTTTTTTTTTCTTTTTTTTTTTCTTTTTTTTTTTTTTTTGCCACAGAGCCAGGATTGAGCAATCTCCAAATAAAAGCACTGCTTTTTCATCCAAAGTTGTCAAAGTGTTTTACAAAGGTGAGCAGGCAATGAGGGTCCTATCTGCCCAGCACACAATGGGTATCAGATATCACACTCAACTTGTAATTCCTCATCCCTGTCCCATCAGGAAATGCTACTAAATCCATACATTAAGCAAGCACAACCAGGATATCTAGGTAGAAAGGTGGAACCTGCCTGGGCAGATTGCTGAAGAAAGTCCTCTAGAAAAAAAAACTCCAATGCTTATTCAGGAAAAGAAGTTTTTTCTAACAAATGTGAAACTGTCCAGAATGAGTTGTTCATTCTTACTTTTAGAAAGAAATTACATTGATTTTTTCCTGTCTTCATGCCATTGTCTTATTTCTCTGAAGACTCTCAGTAGCATCACCTGTTTTCTCTATGGGGAGTCTTTATTTGTGGATGCTTTATGAAGCTGTGCTGTGCTATGTGCACCACTAAAGCAGAAGAAATTAGATTATCAATGAAAATCAGCTGAGTACTATCATTTCTTTCTGATGTTCTCTCCCCTTTCTTTGTAAAGTTTCCCCTGCACACTCCTCTTATTCTTCTGCCCCCCTAAATCCTCTGTCTCCCTCCCACCAAAAAATCCACAATAAAAACCACCTTATTACGTAAAACAACGGTCAGACATATAAAATCACTTATTCTTTTAATGTAAGCGGGATGCTATTCTTCCTAATAGCTTTCTATTGGGTGGAATTTTATTTCACTGAAAATTTTTGGAGCATCACAAGAACTGTTAATAAAACACATATTGATCTGCTGAGTTTTTTAAGTTAAAATATACCTGAGAGGCTCAATTTTCGAAGATAAATAACAAAACAAGCATAAATGAATATACTCCTTTTTAGTATTTAAAAGAAGAAACAATGGTAAATTACAATTTATTTAAAGACAATTTTACAACAAAAGTTTGAGAAAATTTCAAAGACATTTGTAGTGAAAATTCTCAATTAAAAAAACAACCTTTTGGTCAATTAGTCATTTAGAATGACTGCTGCCAGTATGTACAAGTGAAAAAGGCTAATACATGTGTATGTCTGAGTCTTAAACATATTGCTGCTCATCATTTATATTTCCAGTTGTTGATCCCAGGCAGCCAGAGTGGGGAGATGGAAAAGGAAATCCTGGACCCCATCCCGGTCCCAGGGCTGTGACGGGGAGGGACAATGGAGACTAAAAAAGAAAATGTTGCATTGGGCAATTAATTACCAGGTTTTAAAGTAAACCAAATGTCGTATAATCACCAGCTAATTTAGATATTTGTGCAGTTGATTGAAAATATGCAAAGAAAGCAACATTATTGAAAATTATTTTTAAATGTTTGGAATTTATTAGAGTCGACTATGGAAAAGAGATAATTAAGGATGCTAAATATAATTAATGTGTTGAGTTATAAAAAGCACTGCTTAGGTTAGGGGTTTTCCAGCAGTTAGAGAGATGGCTGACACTGTAATGACAACTTTACATTTAAATATGTTTGTGGTTCACATAAATATGTATTGAAAAATAATTTCTCGGTGTCTAAGGAGTATACCTCCATTTTCATATACAAGAACCCTTACACAAGAGCAAGTACAGGGGAGAGACAAGGCTGTGGTAGAGAAGAAAGTCCAAATTGCTGCATGATATGGATTTCCCTTGTCTTCAGCATGTGCAGATTCCCTGCTTGAGCAGGTAAGGTGAAGTGTTAATTTCTGGAGGTGTCAAAGGCTGGGGTTTAAATAAAGTTGATGCAAAACAAGGTGAGATCAGTTGAAGAAAACAAAGACACATTTTGCTGGTTTGTTTTTTAATAATCTAAGACTGCAGCCTTTTCACTTTGATTCTCCTGAGGGAATTCAACTCATGATTTTTGATCCCTTGAAGTTTACAGCCCTAGGGGTAGGAAGGCTTCCTCTAGCAAGAGGAGGTCCAGTGTAAGGGCAGGTCGAAGCAAGATGGAAAAAGCCTCCCTGCAAAGAGGTGAGTTTTGTTTCCATGCCTGCCATTGTAAGGAATGTTTGTGTTTCATATATTCTGTCAACTTTACCTGTGCATTCAAACCCCCAGTGTAACCACAGTGGAAAGCTGCAACACAGGGATATGGAGGAGGTGGGGCTGTGGGAAGGGCCAGCTCATGCTGCAGGGATCTAACATCAATCCCAAGGGGTCTACAGCAGTTTAACTGCTGTAGATCTGTTAAACTGTGCAAAATCACTTTGAGGAGCCAATACCAGGATGTGCTGCAGAGAGCCATGAAGTGTGGGTGCTGTGGGTCACTCATACCCAGGGGCATCAGCCTGAGGAGTGGTCCAGGTACTCAGAGCAGAAAGACATGCAAACTGACTGACAAACTGTGTCGAACCATCCTACGCCAGCACCAGACATTGTGGATCTTCTAGGGGGCTGTGAAGCTCAGTGAAGGACTGCTGCAGGTGCAAAGAGCTGCAGGCTGAGCTACCACATCAGCTGTTGGCATAGCAAACACTTTAAAATAAAAAAAAATCTAAAAATGCACAAAGAATTACAAGTTTTAGAATTGTATGGAAAGGCCAGACTTCCCTGACTAAGAGCCTGAGATTTAGCATGAAGAGATTTTGGCCCTCAGTGATTTCCAATAGGTTATAGATGCTTGAAACTCTGTGCCACCATTTAAACTGGCACTTCACATCTAAATCTATCAAAACATGGAGTTTGCCATCAGGTACAGTGAGATGTTGTACTTCAACCAGCAGGAGGATGATGCTTGCCAGATTCCCCTGCACTGTGCTATTTGGTTTTTGTGCTCATCGATCCTCAGAAAAAGTAAATTCAGACTGTGCAAGGGAAAGCAAAGCACAGATGGCGAGCTGGAGTCTGCAGAAGGAAATTCACAGAATCATAGGATGGCCTGAGTTGGAATGGACCTTAGAGATCTTCTTGTTCCAATTCCCCCTGCCATGAGGCAGGGACACCTTCCACTAGACTAGGTTGCTCCAAGCATTGTTCAATGTGGCCTTGAAAACTTCCAGGGATGGGGCATCCACAGCTTTTCTGGGTAACCAGTAAACTTTTCTGTTTCTGTGCCTCTCCACCATCACAGTAAAGAATATCTTCCTAACGCCTAATCTAAACCTACTCTCTCTCAGTGTGAAGCCATTTCCCCTTGCCCTGTCCCTCTGGGCCCTTGTAAATAGTCTTTCTCCATCTTTTCTGTAGGGTCCCTTCAGGTACTTCATTCTTCTTGGAAGGAAAAATTATAGTATTGCAAACATTATTTCCACAAATCAGGTCAGATAAAAGAAAAAGTCTTATTTCTGGGCAGACTTGGACTGCATTTCTTTGGGTTTTTGTGGGGGTTTTTTTGTGTTTTAAGATCCTTACTGTATCTTTGCCATTGCCTGAGTGGCTGCTGCACATGAAGAGCTTCCCTGATGTTTTAGATAAGCACTTAGCCTCCTGGAGAACAAAAGCAGTCAGGGTGAGACTCCTGTAACCTTGACAAACTGAAACCAATCCTTTCTGTAATGACTTTCCCAACTTTTTGCTTTTATTTTTCTCCAAGCCAAGGAGTATGTCTGAAACTTGTAATGCACAGTTCCCTTCCATGGGCATTTCATTACTACATTTAAAACTAGAACTTATAATCACTATTTGAAAGTCAGGTTTCCTCTTCTTTAGTGCTTTAAATGTGAATTTGAGGCCATAACTTAGCATGAGTTGCGAGTACTTGATGCTTTGTGTTCAATGAACACAATCTAAATTACTGCAGACAGAAAGTTCTTCAAGCTGATGTTTTCCACAGACATCTGAGATTTAAATACTACTAAAAGCCACTCATTGCATAAACCTTCATTGATTACAGCAGCATTCAGTGCCTGCTGCCTGCTCCTGAGCACTGTTGCTCACCTCCCCAATTTAGGACATCTTGACTTACAGGTGCTGTGGCAGAAAACCATCTGACAGCCCAAAATGAGTTGAATTTTGGGGCTATTTCTTATGAAGCTGTGAAAACGCTCCCTCCCTCTCCCTGCTCTCTAAGATCCTCAGAAAAATTATTTGCTGAGTTGTGAACAAATGTAGCGCTGAGGCTGGGGAGCTCAGTGTCACCTGTCTTCTTTAGATGTCATTTTCCCTCATTGCAAGCAGGGTCTCTCAAGGAGACAAACAATGCTTACCTGTCTTTCTGTGTACCAGGATCATCATGAAAGGAAAACATATCCCTAAAAGTTTATTACTACTAATGGAAGATAACACTACAGAAAGGAAGGAAGAAGATAAAACTCCCAGATACATGTTGCCTGCTTTTAAGGCTTTGATGGGAAAGAAGAGACCTCCTGAGGGGTTCGTTTTCCTCAGCTTATTCTCCAGTTGCAGTCGCATTCTTATTTAGGGTCCTGGTATTTGGCAGAGAAAAAACCTTTTTCTGTTGACAGTGTTTCCCCCACTAAAATCCAATGAGATTCTGCTTTTGGGAATAAAACACAGAGAACTAAGGGGCGGCCTCTCAAGAGGCCAGCTCTTGGATTGCTCCTGAGATGCCCAGGGGAGCAGCAAGCAGTGCTGAAGCCCAGGGTGTGAGGACAGCACAGTGAGCAGCTGCCAGCCCTGACCACGGCCTCCTTTCACCTGCCAGGTCTCCAGGAGCCAGGAACACCTTGAGGGCTCCACTTTCCCATGTGCCATTCCATAGCAGAAGACCATTGCCCCACGCTGCTCTTCTGCAGAGGGTTGTGTGGAGGTCCTTCTCCAGGTGCAGAGCCAAGCTGTGCCTGGGGGCTGTCATCCTCCTGAGAGCAACACCAGCAGCCCTCCCTGGGGCAGGATACAGGACCTGAAAGTGCAAACCTCAAACTTCATGCTCTTATTTTTCCCACAGAAGTGAGGAGGAGCATCTGAACTGAGGGGAGATCAAATAGGCACTGGCGGGACCCCACAAACCACCCACAGGCGCACACACAGACACACACACGCGCACACACACACACACACACACACACACACACACACTTGACTGCTCTGCTTTCTCAGGTTGTAAACTTGTGGTTTTGCAGGCAAGTGGGAGACAGAGCTCAGCTGTGCTTTCTGTACTCCCCTGGCTTTGCTTTTCATCCTGATCTCTGCTATGGTGTTACCCATTTCCTCTCCCACATCTGCCCAGACTAAAAATAAGCCATAAAAAATCACGATGACCCCAGTTGGAAACAAAATAAGTTATTGTACCTTTCTGGAGCAGCTGTTCCCCTCTGCCTGCAAACCCCAGCTGGCAACTGAGCCCCACACAGCCCCTCACTCATTTCTCCCTGTGGGATGGAGGAAGACATTTGGGAGAGTAAAAGTGAGAAAACTCATCAGTTGTGATAAAAGCAGTTCAATAGGTAAAGCAAAAGTCACATACAAGCAAAGCAAAACAAGGAATTAATTCACCTCTTCCCAGGGGCAGGCAGGTGTTCAGCCATCCCCAAGAAAGCTGGGATCTATCACACCTAACAGAGGGAAGACAAACCCCATCAGTCTGAACATCCCCCTTTCCTGCTTCATCCCCCACTCTGATTGCTCAGAATGATCCCATATGGGCTGAGATACCTGTCTGGTCAGTTGGGGCCAGCTGTCCTGGCTGTGTCCCCTCACAGCTCCTTCTGCACCCTCAGTCTCCTCACTGGTGGGGTGATGTGAGGAGCAGAAAAAGTCTTAATTTTGTGTAAGCTCAGCAATGGCTAAAAAACCCCTGAACTATCCCTGTTTACAGCACAAGCCCAAGCCATAGCCCCTTAACAGTTAGTGTGAAGAAAATTAACTCTACCCCATCCAAAACCACCAGAGGAATTCATCAGACTGAAATGGAAACCTTGGAAGCTGGGAAGGGGAGCTGCCATGAAACTCAATACCAGAGGGATGTGACAAAAGGTCACACAGACATGCCTGAACCCTGGCTAGGGCTGGGTCTTGAACTGATAGATATCCTGGGGTTTTTAAACCAGCCCAGATCCATCCTAGATAGGTTTCAGACATACACCTCTGGCTTCCTAATTAAGGGAGAAGTCACAAGCAAGGCAGAGTCAATCTTTCAGAAGTTTCCCTCTTCTGCGGTTGTTTCTGTCAAAGGGAATGGTTAGGTTGACTATAAATGATATTAATGTTGTCCTTAAAAAGTCATAAGGAAATCTGCTGTAAGTCAGTCTGCTGTTGCCCTGGAATACAGAAATGTGCCCGTTTGTTTCCCAGTCATTTCCTGCAGACAAACAGAGTAAAAGGAAATATATAGCACCAAAAAGTGATTGAAAGAGTGGGAGAGTTGGGAAGCACTACTGAAGTAGCATAGCCAGGGCTCTCCTGCAGCCCCATGTTCAATATCAGAGTACACTAGGTGGTCCTTGGATTTGTTGTTGTTATGGAGCTGGTGAGGTTTAGAAAAATCACAACAAAATTTTCATTTTAGAAGTTATTTTGTTCCCATATCGTATTAGCTGTATTTCCCTTTTGTCGTTGTCATTTACAAGAATATTGACATATAAACCAATGTTTGTTTTGTTAAGCTCATTTTCTCTTCCTACCTACTTCCCCTCTGAAATCATGAGGTAAACTATTTGCAGAAACAATATATTTGATAAATAAACTCCTTTTCCTTTTCACAAATTATCTGGGAATAGACATTGATTTTTTTATTACTTTGTTCATTATCTAAAGCATTTGTCAAATTCTTTCCAATAAAATTCCAAACCATGCAATGCTGTCACAGCTATCGTTAACAATTTGACTTAGTGATTTACTTTCTGGAGCCGGATCTTGAATAATTCTTCATGTCATTTCCAAATCCCAAAGACACTGTTAATTTGCTTTGCAGGAGCATCTTCTAGTTCCTGCCATGCATCAGGATGACACTGTGCTAGGTGCTGCATAAAAGATCAAAAAAATTCTTATTCCAATACCCAGTCTAAGTCTAGAAACAGCTGGATATTACCAAGAAAGCCAGAGCACAGCAACAGGTGGGCGTGATGGACACTGGCACAGCATTCAAGCAGTCAAACTGTTGGCACATATTTTGTAGACATTATAGCAAAGAAGAGTCTGTCTAAGCAGAGACTGAAAAAAACAATGAGGTATTTCACATAAATACTGAAATTAGTTTGGTTTATTCATTGATCTGATAGTTATGCCCCCTTATATTACTTAATGCTGCTCGAGTTCTTCCCAGACCTTGCAGGCGAGCTGCAGGAATAACTGGTATCAAAATATCTAGAGAAACAGATTTGTAGAGATATTTGTAATCTCCATCGGTATTTCTTGTAATTATATTTTCAGAGAGTAAAAGAGAGCACAAATACAATCAGAGCAAATTTAAGAAAATGTACTTTCTCAACCTTTAGTTTAAAAGTCAATTTCCTAAGTTCAATCAGAGAACATTCTCATTTTAACTGTAGTCTTCCTGCCTGAAAAGGGAAGAGTTTGCAAAAAGAGATAGAGAAAAGACTCCACACATGAAGAATTTTCCCCATAATTTTTCAAGAGAAGCTCACAGCTCTTTAAAACTAATAATCATCATTTCAATATATAAAATCAAGCTTAAGCAGAATCAGGAAAGAGCATATCATATGTGACTGCTGGGATTATATAATGGGAAAGTTCTCATTGATTTTTATAAAGCATTGGATCCCAGAGATTTTAAAATTAGGCACGAGGCTGACCCAGTTTGGGTGGAAAAAGCTCACAGAATCCCAGGGAAAAGCACAGCCCAGGGAGAAGTCTCAGGAGGTACAGTTATTTTTAACCTTTTGGACCTGCAAGACAAAGAATGAATTCTGAAAATGCTGGGTAAAAAAGAGGTATTTCATTTTGAAATTTTAGAATCATCTACCCCTCCCCTAGATCCTGACCCTGGTAGAAAACTTGTACAGCAAACTCTTTTTTTGTATTAAAAAAAAAAAAAAAATTGGTGTAGACTGAAACTGGCATTTCATTCATCCATCCACAAGCATGGAAGACAAAAGTAAAATGTTTTCTAGGATGAGATTCATGGAAAGAACAGAATATGCAGGGTTAGACCACCAAAACAGAAAGAGGTCTTGTTTTAGCTGAAATCAAGAAAGTTAAATTTAAACCCAAATATGGCAAAGATAAACTGTTGAATAAAATGATGAACTTACTCTCAGAATTAACATTTGAAAACTGGTCTAAAAAATGCTGCAGTTTCCCAGCAATTAAGTGTGCCTCATTAGAAGATTCAAACGAAATTTGACCTGGACAAGTATCCTTTTGAAACTGCAACTGAATTTTCTTCCAACATATAAGAAGGTTTCAGCCCTTCTTATAAACATGAAGGGACTATTATCTGAATAGACTCTATTATACATGCTGAACAGCATTTCAGATACAAATTTATTTGCAGTGGAGTAATGTTAAACAGGCATTTGTGTTTTGAATCAGGTGAGGATGAGATTCTTGTCTTGGTACCTGATCTTATCGTACCAGTGCACATATTTTCAGATGCTCTGAAATGGGAAGAGGACCAAGTAGACATTTTTCTATCAGTTTAGTTTTATGGTATTAACCATACACTTCTGGACTGAAACCCCCACCACTATTTCAGCCTCATTTTACCACAGGAGAAGGTAGACTAGGACTTCAACACACTCCTCTCATCCCTATAAACATGATGTACAGACAGCAGCAGACCAACAATGGATACCTTGGTCTAATTTCCAAAGACCCTTCTAAAACCTGGGGCACAAATTAGGATGGGATGCCCCCAGTGGAAGAAGTGCCCAGACTTGCCAGTGTATGATTTCTGTAGCATCTCCCACAGTCATTTAAGAGATGCTTTTATTAGCCAGTGTGGAAATTTTATGGATTTTGGAGGGGCTTTGGCCAGAGAGACCCAGGAGAACCTCTCTGGACACGGAGCACAGCCCTCCCTGATCCTTTCCACTCCTGCCCACACTGGGATCTTCCCCAGTCAACCCCAGCATGCCAGACCCTGTACAGGACAGGACGGGCAGCTCCAGCCTTGCAAACCACAAGGCTCCAGCCCCAGCTGTTTGCTGCTGGCACTTGGGGAGCAGCAGCAGCTCAGCAGTGGGCAGCTTCAGGCACTCCTCTCTGGGTTATCCCCTGCATCTGCTGTCTCTTATTCTTTCCATTCTGTGCCTTTCAGGTGTCCCAGGACAGTACTGCTGGCAATAGCTTGAGGGATTTATCTTGTTTTGGTCTGGTTTTTTTTAAGGTTTTGTTTTTCTGCTCAAGCCAGATGAAATTCCGGACCGTGTCCAAGTCCTGGCACAAAAGTGAAGGCAAGGCACTGCGGTACTGGCAGAAGGTGGCGGTGCCTTAAGCTGGTACTGCCAATGAGGACACGGGCAATTTCGCAGATGGAAATCACTGGCCTCACAGCCATATTTTGTTAACAGAGCTGAACGTTTCTCATTCATTGCAAGCTGGCTTTGTTTGAGCCCTACTTCTGATTTTCAGTGGAAGAAAAATAATTCTAAGTCACTGCCTCAGAAATTAACTTTGGGGTTTTTTTACATAATAATCTTCCCTAGCTCTTGTACAATTTTCCCTTTTTTATCTGCAAATGTTAGTGTTGTCATCTTAGCCCAAAAGTCAGCATTGCAGTCCTGCCCCGTTGATCCTCAGCTATCTGCTGAAAGTCACAACACAAAGAACACAACTGCAGAAAGGAGCTTGCACAAACTTCATTCTGAAGCAAAGACTCAGATTTCATCGATCTACAACTTGACATTCAGTTCCTGCAACTGAATAGAAAAAAGGCATTTATAACCTATTAAAAACCCAATGATGATTTTAGTCTTGTTTCATTGTTTTTGTTTTTTTTTTCTTGTTGGAGAAATCAAGAAGTCTTTCAGAATAGCCTGGGAGTTGCAAATAAAAAAGAACTTTGCTATGTTTATTTAGAGAACCTAACCCCTTGGAGCCAGCATTTTCACTAATGCATTTTACATTAGTGGGCTGCATCAGGAAATCCTGACTTTTGGTGCCAGGGGGGTAATTAATATCAGATCATGTTTGCAAAATGGTTGTGTTTATGTGGGAATGATGGCTGAACTCTAACTGGCAGGGTTTGAAGTACTCAACATTTGCTACGAAGCTTCCATAACTGGCTAGGATGGGGTGTTGAAATTAAAGGACCAGTTCCTGGTGACTTGGTAGAGCTATGGCTGCTGAGGAGAGCAGCAGCCTTTAGGATCCTGTTCAGAAACCTTTGAGGGGAGTCTGAAGAGTCATGTGAGGAGGTAACACACAAGTATTTCTTTTGCTCTTGTGGTCTCAGATGTCCCAGGAAGTGCCAAAATATGCATATTAGGATTGTCATTTCCCAGTGTATCCCACCTCCATTGCTCCCAAATCGCTGTGCTCACTAGATAAGGAGTATCCATAGCTGGTACAAATGCATTTTATCAGCACACCTCAGAAGTGGTTCTTGCTTTGGTGCACACATCAGCCAGCATGGTCCAAAACAGGTGTGGGTCAATTAAGCAACTTTGAAGCCCAGTTTCTCCTGAGCTCTGTGTCTTGCAGGGCATCTCCAATGCTCCCCACTCTAGGAAGTGCATTTCCCCCTGCACTTGGCTCCCAGCTGTTCTGCACACTTGGTTCTTCCTGAAGAGAAGGAGGAGGCATGCAAGATCTTCTTTACCTCCTCTTCCTCCCAACTCAAAGCCAGGGTTGGGAATGGGAATTGGAATTCTACTCATGATGGTGATTCAGCTTCCTTCCCGAGCACAGGCACTGTCTGCAGCTCCAGCTGGGACATCTCCAGCTCAGCAGAAGAGGATGATGGAAGGATATCCTGAGCAGCATTACATTCTTAGTGTGAAAAAAAGAAAACACTTCAGCAGATGGTTTGAGCAACCTGATCTAGTGGAAGGTGTGCCTGCCCGTGGCAGGGGGGTGGAACTATATGACCTTTAAGATTCCTTCCAACCCAAGCTATTATTTGATTCTAAGATGGTGCCTAAAAGTAGCTTATTTAGAAAAGACCTTGGGTTCTTGCCTCCCCAAAAACCACAGTTTTTTAGCACCAGTTAGGAAACTTAGAATAAAGTTTAGTAAGGTTGAAAATCACTCAGGAGTACAGGACCCACTGAATCATAACATTGCAAATTGGCATAGGCAACATTTAAAATTAAAGGATGTTTTCTGAAGTTGAAAAGAGGAAGAGTGCAACTGAGTAACAGCAGCAACTGATGTTCAAAATGGGTTTTATCTGCTGGTTTCCCAGCACCCATTTCCATGGGATGTGGCAGCTGGCAGGTTCTCTGCAAGACCATTTATTTACTCTCTCCCTGTCAGATCCTTTGCTGGAAGTTCATGACTCCCTCAGCGCCGGTGAGGATTAAAAGTAAAGGTGTAATCTATGTTAGAGCTAATATATGTTTTGTACTATAATGAGCCAATATACTATTACGGATCTTGTGGTCAGCTCACTGTGTTTGATAAATATGATCAATAGATGTTATTCCCCTCTGAGATGCCCCCACCATCATCTTTCCATACTCACCTCTTGCCAGTAGTCATTTGGGGATAATTATCCCCACCAAGATCCTACCTCTAATGTGCCCGCTGTCTTTCCTTCTGTCATAAATTGGTCTGATAAGATAACAAATCTGAACTCTATTGCTATTATTGCTGTTATTTTACTAGTTCCTTGATCTTAGAATAGGGCTAGCAATCTTCATGGCAACAATAGTAAAATTCTATGCACTTAATGAATTTCTCCTCATCTGTTATTTGTGTAACTGATTATTCCTACCTAAGTCTAGGAACAATGTCCTAAACTTGAATACTCTTCAGCAACACTGTCTACAGCTTTTGTTCTCTGAGAAGTAATGGACCACCTTTTTTTTTACCAGTATCTCTCAATAATTATAGTTCATTTTGTTGCTTGCCTTGATTTTATTTCAATGTGTTCTACTGTTATTTTAAGCCTATTCCTAACAATGAGAGCCTTCGGTGCACTTTCTCCTTTTTCTGAAGGCACTGATGAGCTCTTGATCCTCCATATTGAGATAGTTTGTACATCTACCATAATGTAATTTTCTTCAAGGATTTAGACTTAGACCTTTTTTTAGACTTTTTTTTTCCCCCATTAAAGTTTCGTATGGTAAAATCTCACCACAATCACTGCATTTGGTCTCTTCCAACTTGATGTTGTCATGCATTCTCAATTGGTCAATCTTCCATACCTCAGAGAAAATGTACTGCCTTATTCACTGACAAAGTGCCTTAGTCAAAGCATCTCCTCTCTTCAATTTGAAAAAAAAGGTGTGTGTATGTTAATGTTCAAAACCAGTAAATAAATAGATAGAAACCGTGTTTCTGTTATGTTTGTGTAGCTATAGTCATACACTTATGGATATCCCTATATATTCCTGCACTTACTGCATTTATACACAACATCTGGAGTTTAAGCTTATCAATTCAATATCCTCATTCTTGTTCATCCTCTGATTTTATAATAAAAACCACCTCATTCTACAAAATCTTTGGTTCCTGACACTTTGTTTCTGGGCACTGACATCTTTGACTGTTGGGGACTGCCTGTGCATGAGGACCTATGGTGCTGAGTCCAGGCTTGTCCCACCCTCAGCAAAGGAATTGATGGAGTAAATTCAGTGGAGGACCCCTCAGGCTGGAGCACTTGCTGTTTGAGAGGAGCTACTGGGCCAGATCTGAACCAGGCTTTGAGCAGGAGGTTGAACAAGAGACCTCCTTAGGTCCCTTCCAATGTGTATTAGTTTATTACCTGTCTTCTTGCCTTCTGAGAATGTTACCAGCCATCAAAGTTGTTGTAAACTATCAATTCTCCCCTTTTTCCATCTGTATGGGCACTGGTGCTACAGACCCTCCCTTGTCCTTGGAAGTCTCCTGGGTTATATTAAGAAAGCCTTTATGCTTATTGATGTGGCTAAGTTTCACCATCTATTCCTCCTCCTAAGCTTTCTATACCCTCCTTTTAATACGGTATTTTTTGCTTTAAGAGGCTACATAGCTCTCAGATTCATTAGTGTGCAGTATTGTGGATAAATGGAATATTTTCATGACCCTATGCCACAACTGTGGCACAACTTCCCAGAGTGCACTTGGGGAGCCACTCTCCTTGGATATTTATTTATCTGGATAAAACAGGAGCATTGGTCCCTCCCACTGTCAAGATCTACTTGTGCAGATGATGATGGAAAGGAGGGTGTCCCAGTTTGGGCCAGTGAGGTCAGTCAGTACATCTGTGAAAAATCTAGGAATCCTCATATAAAAGGAGTAGCAAACTCTTCTTGTTGATGGAGTCATGACTGCTCACAGCACTAGAAATTGAGGACTTGGTGCTGGGCTAGGTTACAAACAACCTTACAGATTCTGCCAGGAAAAATTTGCCAAGGTTGATTTTATTTGTCCATCTTCCTTGCAGTAGACTTTCCCATTCCTAAGTCATCAGTCAGTGAGCAATAGAATCAAACCTCTTGGGCACCCAGTCCCTCACATGCAGTGGTGCTTGGAAGATGCTGTGGTCTTTTAGAAAATCAGGGAGCAGTTCTCCACAGAGATCTTCACCCAAAGGCCCTGCTTCCAAACGTAAGTTCACTAATTCATAGCTATCTCTTGGGCTCAGAGCCTGCTCACAACAATGGAGAAAGGTCTCAAGACACACACCATGTCACAGATATCTCCCAGTATCTCCAGCAGCAATTCTGCCTTTGCATTTTTGTCAGGTGTCCAGGAGAGTCTTGCCTGTTACCCTTCTAGAAGATGAGCATGGTCAAAAGGTAAGCTGTCATGGCTTACAACAACAAACAGATGGCTAACATGGTCCCGCTATGAGAAGCAGCAACAAAGGAGAGAGCTTCTTAATATTCATCTATATATACAAACTGCACTACTGATGCCACAACATGGGGAAGCCTAAGAGCTACTGGTGATTGGATCAACCTTTTGCAAAGACACAACCACACACTCACCAGCACCACAGCACACTGCAGCATCCTCTTGCAACAACTCTCAATGAAAAGCAGGCAGCCCAAAAGGGGCTTTGACCCACGAGCTCACTCTTCCCAAAGAGCTGATACAAGCAGGATGTGCAGCCAAGTGCCAAGTGACCAGCTGCTGTCAGTGGTCACTTATGCAGTAAAAATGGGGCATAGTATCAAGAAATCCTGGACAGCCAGTCACCTCTATCCTGCTTGGCCCGCAGATCTCAGGTCTGCCACATTTTAAACTCCAGATTTCTAAACAGTCAAAAGAACTACTGAAGCAATCAAATCAATTAGACTCAAGCTCCTTGTCAGCAGAGTGAGTCTCACATAAGACTCCTGCTTTTCTGCCTTCCTTTTTTTGCAGCCAGAGAGCCAGAAAACATGAAGCAATGTGAAACTGATGGGCAAATAACACAGGCAACTTCGAACTAAGCTTCTGAGGCAAGAGTGTGTCAGTGCTGTCTTTACAGCAGGACCACAGCAACAGCTGAACACCAATGAACACAGGCTCCATTAGACAGGTTAGCACACACACAGGGTGCTTGTAGCCACGACAGATATCCTTGTAATCACCATGCATCTACTGCAGTCCTAAAATCAACCTCTTGCCATTGACCCAAAATTCTGGGGGATACAACAGAAACCTTCATGCTGCTTCAGGTTTGCCACATGCATACCTTTCCTGAGCCTATGTGGACACTGGAGCAGGCAATAAATCCTAAGCCAGTCTCACTCTAGCGAATACTTTGTCATACTCAGATGGGCAGGATCTCTGTGCTTATGAAATCAGAAACTCTGGTCTTTATAGGCAGAAGCCTTTTAATGCACCAGTAAGCTTCTAAGGAAGGCTTTCCATGATAGAAGACAAATATTTTTGCCAAGCTGGAAACAGTTGTGTGAGCAGATAGATACACTTATCTAGATGCAATAAGAAGAGCTAACTAGCTCTTAAATAATCTGCATCCTTGCTGGGTTTAAAAAAAAAATTAAAAAAAAAAAAAAAGAAAAAGAGAGAGAGAGAGAGAGAGAAAGAGAGTGAGAGAGAGATTCTGATCATTAACCTTTGAGACTGACACTGCATCAACTTGCCCAAAAACTATCTTAACAAGTAAGGCCATAATTAGCATTTAGAAAGAAAATCTAAGAACTGTGGAGCTTGTTTACATTGTAGCCCTGTGGAAAGAAAGTCTAAAGCTCTGGGCTGAGAAAAGCCACATGTGGAAAAATGTCAATGTGGCAGCTTAATACAGGAGACCAAAAATGGTTGATTTGAAATTTGCTAAAAGCATCAAGAAGTACAATTGATAGAACTTAATTTTATAAAAACAAAATGTGTGTTTCTATCAAGCCTGCCCTCACAAATGGCATTTTTCTGTAAAAGTATTTGTAATGAACCTGTGTCAAGATGCCAGCGCACTTCTGGCAACACCAACTGCAGTAGGTGATTAGAATTTATGCTGTGTAAAATTAACTTTGAGATTAAATGAAAATTATAAACCAAAATGCAAAAGCATTTATATGGCAATTCACCCACACCATTTGTTTAAAAAGTGCCAAGGCAAGTGAAAATATTGCAGTGCTCTGAAGAGTTCACAGACTATTCCAGCAGCTTTCTTTCCAGCCCCACAGCTCTTCCCACCAAAAACCTCAGGTGTTCCTATCATATGTGAAGCCACTGACATACTGAACTACACCTTCATTTCCTAAGACCAACAGGTGAATAGTTAAGAGAAAATTAGAGAATTTTATCTACAGAAAACAGAAAAATCTCTTGTAAAATCATTAGATCTCAAGCAGGGGGAAACAGACATTATGCTGGATTAGTCAGAATTGTTCCTGAAAAATTATGTCATGGGAAGCTTAAGAGAGTTTAGTGAAAGTACCCAGAAAGGATCTTGCAAGACTGAAGTGTAAGTATTTTGCTATTCACACTGTTTTCGAGATGTATTTCACCATGGCAAAAAAATAGCCTTCTGAATAGAACATTGCCACCCAGTTCAGCCTCAGTTTGATTCTGGAATAAACACCAACAGTCTTCTGCTAGTGATGCCCACTTCCAGCTTTTGCAGAATGACATTCTAAATGTGACAATTATTTTAAAAAAAAATCAAAATATACTCCAAACATTTACTGTCAAGGCACCAACAGAAAAAAATGTATTCTACACTCTAGAATGCTGCTAATTGCATAAAGCTGTAAAGCACGAGGTTTTAACATTCTTTCAGATTAAGCTTTTCATCTGTCCTAATTTAATTGTTCACGTGAAATGAGGTTGCAGCAAAGTGAGGGTCAGACTTTTCTCCCAAATAACAGGAGATAGGACAAATTGCACACAGGGAGGTTTACATCGGATATTTGGAAAAAGTTTCTTTTCCAAAAGGGTTATCAAACATTGGAACAGGCTTCCCAGTGAAGTGGTGGAGTTGGCATCCCTGGAGGTATTTAATAGACATGGCACCTGGGGACATGGGCTACTGGTAGACTTGGCTGTGCTTGCCTAATGCTTGCACTTGCTGGTCTTAAAGATCTTTTCCAACCTAACCAATTTTACATTATTGTACATCTATCCAATTCATTTTTTAATCCTACTAAACCCATGGGATTGAGTCTGCAATTCTGCGTGCCATAAGAAGCATTTTATCAATTTCAAAAGTGTTGTTTTTCATTTTGGTCATGTTGTCTGTACCCTTACAAAAATTAAACTGTTATTTACTGCTGGTTTACATACTGACATTTGAAATAATCCCAAACATGCTGTATTTGTCCTTGGCCATTTTTTACTCACCTTTTATATGAGCTATCTTTTTGATGTGGGAGAGACAAGGTTGAACACAGTAATTCTGAACTGAAAAAATGGTATTTTGTTAAGCATTGCATAGCAGAGCTTTTTGAGTATTTTGGTAGCACTGTGACTCCTGACACCCATTGAACAGAACTTTTCCTGTGTTAGCTGCTGTATTCCTGACAGCTGAATAGCTGGGCAGGAGTAAAAAGGAATTATCTCACCCAGTACTGTATTTGTAAACATCAGTAATTTCTAAAGTTATGCCATGTATGTTACATTGCATTTCCAGTTTTAAGTCCTACATAATCTCACCACTTCCACCTCATGTTGCTATCAAAATACCCTTTTCTCCAATTTAAGTGTTAATCAGAGATCAATAGAGTGCCAGCAAAACTTATTACCAATCTCCTTCACTTATGATATTTAGCATTTATCCTATTCTCCCTTTGCTGTCTTATCCCATTCCTAGTGCTTCACAGTCAACCTTACTCCATGCTTTATTTTTATGATAGCAGCTTTTCAGAGAACCTCATGCTTTGTGAACTTAAAGATCAATTCCATCAGACTGTGCAATGGGTTGTTACTATAACAGACTGAGGGTCAGCTTTGTCTTTTTTCTTTTTTTAATGAACATGTAATTTAGCTTAGGATGTCGTTTGTTTTGTTTAACTTACTACTTTATCCAGGTATCTATTCATGTCAGAAGGTTTGTTTGGCTTAATTTCACTCTTATGCTTCTGTTTTACGATACACCAATTGTTCATGTAGGGAAAGCCTGCTACTTTCTTTTTGAACTTCTTCAGGGCTTCTGGCAGAACTCCACTTAGACTTGCTGAAGTAACAGCTTCTCTTAATTTTGTAAATTTAAGTGGTTTTTTTTTTTACTCTATAATCTGCTATTTTTTTATCACATTGTAGTCTTTCAGCATCCTCTGTGGTGAAAACGGTAGAAATACAACAATATCTTTGCACTGAAGTCCTTGCCCCTCTTTAATCGGGTACATTTTCTAAAAAAAAAAAAAAAAAAATCTATTACTTTACACATTTTAGAGTAATTTAGGTATGAAAATGGAAGTGTGTCTTTTGCAAAATGATACATTTACCCTGCCTATAAAGCAGCACATTTGCTTCCTTATGGCCAACATTGTGAAGTTAATTTCAATTGAAACAGGGAGCCAGCTTCTCCCTTCTGCGAGTCATTCACAGAGCAGAAAAGGAAATAAAACAGCCTTAAGAGAGAAAAATACAACGGCAAAAATCATAACCCTATGATAACTAAAAGTCACTGAATGCATTAACCCCTTCTCTTTACTCTTTTAACATTTTTATCATTTCTGCTCATGTATTTGATTTGCTGTGTCAGTCCCCCTATTATTTTCTAAATTCTGAATGTAAAATGCCACTTGCAACACCTTTTTTACTAGTTTCCTGTTGGCTGGATTTTATTTAATAAGGAAGACAGTAAAATGCACCTTGTATCTTGCCATTTCCTCCTGGTCCTGTCATGCACTCCTGCTTCCTTTGTTTAGGGAACACAAGTTCCTTTTTAATATATAGTTTTAGTAGAAATATTTCTGCATGGAGCTATCTCCTCTCAAGTTGTTCTTTTGGCATAGTATCAGAGGAATAAGGTAATTTTTGTCACCACCAATTAAAAAGTTTTACGAAACAGGACTGTTATAAAACAATTAAACCTTGCAAATGCAGTAGTCTCTAGGAGGGAAACCCTGGAGGAAATTCTGCTTATTAAAACTGCAATTTTAGTTTCCATTAAAAAGGAGAATAAGACAACAGAAGATGGGTTGGCAAGACAAATTATTTCTTAATGTCAGTTGAGCCTATTTCAAATGAGATAACATATCTACACCAGGTTGGGTTCAACACATTTTTGCCTCGTCAACTCATTTATCTAATTCAGTCATCTTGATTATAGCCTCCTGGACCTTCATTTCAGAGGAAGAATTTCTTAACAAACAACCTACACAACACGCTGATTACTGAACAGTTAATTCTAATTAACTTGGCTATGGCAAGAGAATTTTGATAAAGTCCTAGACTGCAAATAAGGTTTGGTTATTCTGGCCAAACGTCTTTAAAATCAAAACCCACAGCAGAGTCTCCAGATGAGACATCAGAGTGATAGGGATCTAATTTAAAGAAACAAATGAGAAAATTAAAATCACAAATAATTTATTCTTCCGTTAGAATTGATGGAGTACAGTTTTAAATAGCAATGAAGTACACAGTGGTGGAAAATTGGCACAGAACCTACAAGCTTTTAATTCATAATAATGTTCCTCATGCCATATCTGTTCAAACCTTGATGTGTATTTTCTATCAACTTCAACAAAACTGTTTTCCCTTTAAAAAGGATGCACAAATTGAAAATCTTGTTTTCCAGATATAATGTCACACTAGGAAAACCAGGTTTTTGTTTTTTTTCCCCCTGAACATTGATTGCAAACTGAAAAAAACAAAATATTATTTTACTCCTGGGTTAATCTTAAGTTTTATAATTTATAAAAGTTGCCAGGGATTCTTGAATGCATATATTTCTGCAGAACAGAATAGCCATTTATTTATCTGATACATAGTTGAAGGGCAATTTCAAAACCAATTTTTTTGTGTACTATTGTTATTGATCAAGGTGCTGCCTCTCTCTCACATGCAACACTGTAAGTATTAATGCAGTTTAAAACAAAATTTGGCATTTGCCTCAAGGTTTTATACTTGATGTTATAAAACATCCCCTTGGTCTCATGTTAACCAATAAGAAAAATGGGCAAACAAAAATGCCCCTTCTTCTGAAGTTTTTACCTCCCAGTTAGGAAAGCTGTCCTGGTTCCGGCCAGGACGGGGTTAACTTTTGCAGCAGCCAGGAGGGGACACTTCATTTTCTGGGGACCCTTCCAGGCTGGGTAGTGTGGGGTGGAACGGGCTCTGGTGGTGAGCAATCCACCGCTGTGAAGCCTTCACCTCCTTCTTGCCCCCTCTGGCACTGGTATTGTTGCCGTTACTTTTGCTTCCTTATTTCTTTGCTGTTTCCAGTAAATTGTTCTCCCAAGCCGTGATCTTTACCTTTTGTGCCTCCAATTCTCCTCTCCAGCCTGCCACAAGGGAGGGGGAGGGAGAGTGGGGAGCAAGCGAGCGGCAGAGCGTGGTTTGGAGCGTGTCAGTGGGAACACTAAAACTGGGGAATACTGTTCCTAAACCACAACAAAAGTTTAGATAGGTTTTACAAAGTCCTCTAGGCTATATTGATACATACAAATTATTCAACTAAAGGTTAAGATACACTTATACAATACAGTTCTGTTCTCCATGTTCTTTTTCAAGTTCTTTGCATATTCAAGCCAAGTAAAATTAACACTTGTCATTTTCTTTGTTATTGCAATTATTAAGAAGGATTACAGCTTGCTTATGCAAAGCTCTGACAAAACCCTTGAGAAATAAAACCCAAACGTTTATCTTGTTACCCAAAAAATGTTGCAGAAAATTGTCAAACTATGTTAAAAACAATTTTTACAAAACCGTTTCACTCAGAAAAATTGAAAAGCTTAAAAAATTCATCTTTGCACAAGACTATATATTACACTGTCCTTAATTATGTTCCCATTTAGATAACTGGGATTCTCAATCTTTGTACGTGAACCCATCAGTGACATTAGAATGCTCTCCATCTTTTCACTGTTATCTTTATTGTACACAATTTCAAGACTAATACAATCAAGCATTTACCATGCCCCTACCCATTTTTAACAGTAGATTTGTTATCCTGCCCAGCCAGTAGTGTACTGTCTTGCATATTCAACACATGAAAAACATAATATACAAAATATTGCTGCTGTAAAAAGTGTGCATTTCCCCTTTCCCCCTACAAAAAAAATCTGTGGAAAAAATATTAAATTCCCATAACCTTCATAAACATACAAAGCTGTTTGCACCTCTCAGTCTGTAACAGTATATTTGACATACAGCTCTCAACTCACTGCAAACTGTTATATCACAGATTTTCTGTCCAATATTGCCATCTAGAGTAGAGTTGTGAAACTAGTTTCTGAGAATCTACAGCCTTTAACAATTAACCCATAACGACTGTGTACCATAAAACAGCCACAAGATTTTTCCAAAATCTAGATGGAATGGGAAGTTCTCATCTTGGGAAGATGTCCACAGTGCTGAGGAGACAATATGGCTGCTAATAGATTTTGCCTACCGGAATGTGAGTACTTTTTCACTGTTGATAATTTCCATATTGACCCTAAAAAAAAAAGCAAAATACATAATTAGACCACAAGGTATATTTTCCTGAATTTAAAGCTGTAATTGGAAGACCATCCAAATAAACTGTGAGAATAAAAAGAAACAAAAGTAAACAATGAGTAACTAGTGTAGTTTCATCTCACTAAAATTACTTTATGCTTTAATGTAGATGTAAAGACATAAATTTAAGGCCAGGAACCTGATTTGATAAAAAGACTATACCTTTACATTCAATAGGCTGTTGTGAAATTAGCAGAGCATTATCAAAAAACAAAAGATGTGGATTAATTTCCACCTAAACTTTGGAAATTATTTCAAAAAGTCAAGGTCACTTAAATTCAAAGTAATTTAGGAACTAACCATGACATAGAGGTACCTAAAATTATTGATATTATTTTTCATTAGAGAAAAATGGTACATGTATTTCAAAACCAAGGCACATCCTGGGGAACATGAAGAACTGGTCCACATATCCTGCAGGAGGCAATTAATCCATAGATCTGATACACAGAATTACCACCCTTACTGATATTCTCTACTTCTTTAGACAGAATGTCATGTACTGCAGAGGTGGACAGAGGTGAAAGCATCAATGCTATAAGCTTACCATGATCCTTCACCACAGGGTTCAAGGATTGCAGAAAGAAGTACTGTGTTAGGAAGTGAACACGCTCCAAACTGATCCTGCCACCATTCCATGTAAAGTACTACCACAACAAGGCAGTATTTTACATTTTAGTTTTATGTTGCAATGTCAGTTATGTTCCATTATAATATAACAATCAGTCATGAAGAAGTGTTTCACAACAGCTGCCAGATGAGAATTTAAGCGGCACAACTCCTATGGGAATGGACAGTATGAAAGAGAGGTCTTCTATAATTGAGTTTCCCAGTGGAACTTAAGATTGCACAAACTGGAGGAGCACAGCCTGTCAACAGAGAGGGTTATCCACTTCTACTATAAGGAAAGCTGGAAAAAACTCAGTAAATTGTGATTAAGTTCCTTGATCCTATACTGGCCACAAGCGAAGTATTCTCCTGTAGCTTATTGTTTTCAGAGGAAGCTACTGGTTCAGTGCATAAACATTTTATCTGTTAAATAATTAAAACTAACTGCATCTCTAAACTACCACGCTGAGACTTTGTTCCTTCTTCCTTGTCTTTTCTAATTTCTGTAGAAAGAAAGACAACTGTCCTTTAAAATTGTGGGCAATTTTCACTTCCTCAGAGAAGTTTTTCTTGAAAGTTCAACTGATCTTCTACTGACATAGTAGGATTTTATTTTAAAGAACTTCAACTTTATCATTTAGTTAATCTTAAAGTTATTTACACCAAGGAAAGTAACAGTGTACATTTTAATGACATTTCTGAATGATACATAGCAAAAAGTTTGGATTTTTACAAGTTAGTACCTTTTACAGGAACAAAACCTGTTTCATCCTTGAATTCTAAGATTAGCTTTTTTACCTGAGCCCTTCACTACAAGTCCAGCCTAAAGTTTTGGTAGTAATTGTTTGTTTTAATCTTGTCTTAGCAGTGATAGGAGTGAAGCAGTTGATTTTCAGGTCTCTTCTTTCCCACGTTCACTGCTCCCTTGTACTGCTCAGAGAAAATCTGTGCAAAACCAGGTTTCATGTCTCCCCATAAGCTCTGCAGCTGAAGGACCTCAGCTGCATGCCTGAGGTGCTTTTGCAACTGAAGAGGAAGATTATGATTAGGATTTGTGTTTGTGGAAAATAAATTCAACCATTTCTATTGCAAAGAAGTAATGAAAAATGATCCACCATGAGATTTAGAAAACTCATTTTTCATATAAGTCATTCGCCATAAGACTATGAAACACATCACCTTAATTTTTAACATCCAAAAATACTGCTGGGAAGGCCTCAATTAGCCAAATTGCATTAAAACTTAGCAAACACAAGAGAGAATGACTAATCACAATTCCATACAAATGATTCTTGGTAACTTGCCAAGAAATAAACTCCATGAGAATTGTACACACATACTTGGAAGACCATGTCCTAAAATTCATTAGTTTAAATGTCCAAAATCTGAGATTATCAAATGAGAGTGTAAGAATCACAACTTTCTCATCAAACAAAATAATACCTGGTCATATCCATAAGGCCTCTGCTGTGGTGGTTGTGGTGGCCCAGGCTGCGTGGGCCTGTATCCCCCATACTGCTGTCCTTGTCCTTGTGGATAATTGGGATATTGAGGCCCTGGACCACTCTGGGAAGGGCCTGGGGATCATTAAATGAAGCAGAAAAAAAAAAAAAAAAGAAGGGAAAAAAAAAAAAGAGTGCTTAAGATGTTGGAAAGAAGAGAACAGGAAAAACACTGAATTTTACAACTAACCAGGAGTAAGAAATGCCACCAGTGTGCAATTAAGTCTTTTCAGCGGACCACCCCTCTCCCCCTCGAAAGTACCTTTGCTGCCAGGGCCTGTGCTCCAACCACAGAAACATTTACTTTTATTTATATATTCATTATTTAATATCAATGCATGTAGTTCCTCATACAAGGTCACAGGACAGAGAAAAACAAAGCAAGAAATTATAAACATGAGCCCTTTCCAGGATTTAGGAAGACAGTCTCCTGATATACGCTGCTTTAATTCCAGAATTTTCTAATGCAAAGAGCAGCCAGATAACCAGCTATGTTTAACATTTGGACTTTTTTTTGAAGAGACCCGCAGTACTGTGCTGCCAGAAAGTGGAGTCTCACACCACAGCAGGCAATCATGGATGGAGTGTCAGGCAAGCAAGTTATATATGTATAAAATGTGAGATGTGACAAGCAGTAAAAGCTATTGTGAAATGGAAAAAAGCACCCTCTACTCCATACTCCTTTGGTAATATTAACTTTCCAGAAAAAGGCTAGGAAAAAACCCAAAACTTGGACTCCATTATTTTTTGTCTGTAAGAGAAGGAGTTTTTTTGCAATAGTATTAGCAGTTCTTTTGAACAGTAACTCTCTGTTGCTATTCACAAGGATTTGGCCTGTCCACCACTGGAAGCTGCATGTTACCACCATCAGGAAGCCATGTTCCAAACAAAATTATCCCCATCTCCTCCAGCACTGGGAGAGATGGTGTACTCTGTATTTCAGTGTCACTCTCTATGAATCCTTTGCAGTGGATCTGCTAGCTTTTTTCAATACCACCCCTTGAAAACTGGGTCTCTGTTTTTCAGAGCTGAAGATTTGCAGTTCTTCAGAAATGCTTTTTTTTAAACAAACCAAGGTTTTTTTTTTCCCCTCCCCTCAGAAGGAACGGATGCATTTTAGCACCTGTGATTCAGTGCTAGAGAGGGGTAGTTTTAGCTACAGACATTGGACATTAAGATGACATCAGCTGGTAAATCCTTCAGTAATTCTGGATCTGTAAGACAGTGAAAAGACAACCCGGAGAAGAAAAGCTCCATAAGCTATTACCATTCTCCTCAGGCCTCAAATCCCCTTGAACTATGCAGTTTCAGCTTTCCACCAAACCTTAAAGATTGATAATGACTGCGATATTGATTTCTTTTTGAAAATTAGAAAGCAATTAAATATTAAATTGAGCACGAATACAACATCCTAGAAGTGCTGTGTTCATCTGACAAATGAACGTGGGTTTATTTATTCATGGTAATTCTTTATAGCTGAATTCTAAATATTCATTGAGACATTTCACAGAAAAAAAATGGAACTTCAGTAACAATTTCTACTAGAAACCAGAAACTGAAAAATGTTATTCTGTTTTACGAATTATGTTGGGTAAGTAGCTCCAAAAGATTTCCTAATCCCTTTTCTTCTAGTATTTCTTAACCTAAACTTTCAGCATAAATCAATTTTATTTCTTTACTTACAAAGTTCAAAGCAGTGATCTACATAGATCGCCACACTGTTCTTCAGTCTGTTCCTATATTATATTTAGTCGAACGTAGGTACAAGTATTACTTCAGAGCTATCAATTCATCCATAACCTCCAGAAGTAGAACAACTGGTAAATCTCAGTGGATCCTCTTAAAACTTAACTCTGTCTCAACATAACTGGATTTCATGTGAATCTGGCATTTATCTACATGGCAAACAAATTACTCGTGTATTTCCTCACATAGACACAATGCTGAAAGGTTTAATCCTGCAAAAGAGCTGAAAGCTAAAATACATGGAATTTATGGAATTTCAGAGATTCGTTCTTCTGTGATAAATATATATGACTTTACAGTATGCAATCAAGTAAAACTTGCTCTCCTGACACGAAGATTTTCAGAATTAATGCACCAAAATTACATTCTACTGCTTTAAGTTTCCTTTTTGGGAGGTCTTCCTTGAATCCAGGGACTTGTGGCAGAGGATTTCTCATTCCTGCCATGTATCATGAGGTTTGGACTACCAGTGTGAATCTATAAGGCACAGTGTCTTTAAAGCTGCACTGTCAATGCTTACAGTCCTTTCTCTACTGATCAGTCCAAGAATTGAAAAGAATGATTCGCGTATGTTGAATGAAGTTTTAAACCAGTTTTTAAAAGACTGCTCTAACTGGCAAATCCGCAGATGAAAGGGATTCTTTGTCATCTTTCTGAGTGCATTCACCCACTGAGGACAGAAAAGAGCAATCTTTATGGGTCCTTCTAAATTAGACACCCATTACAGTGCTGTTTAGTCACCTTCAGTTTTCTGTGCTACCACACTCTCCTAGACTGTCAGTAGATCTAATTCCCAAAAGACGCTGCCTTCTACGTTTTCTTGTCTCAGCCCAGTGAAACTGGAGGCACAGAGCTGTTCTGTGCAAGCCTGGCCTCAGGACACGGTCAAACAGGGATGCAGCAACACACAACAAGTCTCTCTTAGTCCTTCTGTGACAGCTGTCTGTACCCTCAGGTTCTTACCATAACCCTGCTGTTGTCCTGGGTAGCCTTGTTGGCCGGGATATTGCTGCTGTTGCGGTGGATAACCCTGCTGCTGGGGTGGTCCTTGATATGCATCTTGCTGCTGACCATATTGCGAGTTTCCTGTAAGATCATTGCAAGAAAGCAAAAACTCATAAAGATACCTATTTTACTATATTTTTCCTTCTAAGATGCACAGCCAACAACACAAGAACAAAATGAAAATGCAATATTGATTTCAAAAACTGAACAAAACAAAGAAAACTCAAACCAAACAGAAGGAACTCGGCCAAACAAACTGCAGTTAAAGCCAATTTTGCAAAGTTGAACTGCAGCATTTTCAGCATCTCTGCCAAACGAGCATTACATTTACTGGAACATCACAGTCATAAGATCATGACTATGCTAAATAAAATAAAAATAAAAAAAAAAGACAAAATTAAGGACAGCTACAAGAGCACAGACTAGCTACACAAGATCAGCAAGCTGTTTCCTAACGGCACTATAATTATACAAAATATATACACACACAAAAAGATATACAACTGAACCAACAAATTTATGTTAAAATAAAAATTTCCATTGAGGTAAAAAAAAAAAAAAATCTCTAGAGTGTTTTAGTCATTTTACTGTTGTTAGAATGGCAAATTGTGGTTATATATTTTAGGTGTTTGCAAGAAATTATTCTGAAGGCTTCAAGTTCCCTGCCATTTCCAAGACAGCCAGCAACTAGTATTCTACAAGAGCTTTGCATGGGTATAAGTTGTGTTGTGCAAGAATTTCTGTTCCCGTTGAGGGTGGGGGAGGAAAGGGAATGTATGTGTGTATGTGTGTGAAGGTATATAGATACCTCCTTCGTAGTAATGTTGTGAGGAATCCTCATAAGGCCTATCGTAGCCTTGTTCAGGATACGACGGTTGCTGATAACCGTAATCATTATGACCTACATCAATTCGACAAGAGACAGGAAGAAACGTTAATGGCCTCTGAGTGAAAACCCTAAAAATATTTCATTTCTCAGAAAAATGAAAAAAAAAAAAAAATTTCAACTGGATATACATAAAAAAGAATTTTAAATTGTATTAGCCAAAGACTTATTAATATGATTTTCTTTCATATTGAATTAACATGTGACAGGGGAAAAAAAAAGGCTTAATGCAGTAGTTCTAGAAACATCACAGCAAGGGATGGTCTTAACCTTCCGATAATCCTTGTTGGGGGAGTGGGGGGGAAAGTACTTCATCTTTCACTCAAAAAAAAAATGAAAGCATTTAGGCCTTTCACATGTAAATAACCTGAATTAAATTAGAATGAACAAAGAAAGCAATTATCATACTTTGTCTAACACCTGTTCTGCTGATCTCCAATTCAAAAGCATATGCTAAAAGCAGTGTGAAATATAACAAATAAAGCTCAATGAAGTTATGAACCATTATCTACATTAAATTCTGCTTTTAAATGACAGATATGTAACACTCTCAAGGTTTTCCCTACAAACAGAATTCCTTCTTAAGGTCCTAAGAAAACTTTTCCTCTTACATTCCAGTCCTGAGCAGATTCATTACAAACAAACCTTTCTATTCAGAGATAACAGGCATCTCTGATTAAAAACCCAATACATGCAGTAAGCATCCCACATGTTGTTTGCCTTAGTACACATATATTTTATCTTATAGATGATGAAAATATATCTTATTTCTAACTTGGTCAAGAATACATGCCAAAATTTTGTTTGCATTTGAAATTAAATAATATAAATTTGGAATAAAAATTTTACATACAAGTAAGGAAAGGAGAAAACAGTTCTAATACTCAGTGGTTTTGTTATGAGGTCTGCAACTGTACAGTACATCAATGACTGAATTTTACATGCATACATAACCGTTAGAACAAGTCCTAAAATAAGCTCCTTGTATTCTATGAAAGAGTAATAATGAGGTAATAATAAGATGACTCTTTAGAAGGAACAGATCTTAGAAGTAATCTATGCTGCTACAGAGCTGTTGATGGTAACATCTAACTGCCCTTACTAAATTGCCTGTAACAATTTAGTGTTCATGCATGTACATAAATGCTCCAAAATGAAACCTGAATAATTGCCAGTTAATGCAAACTGTAAAATAACTCTGCACATACATCTCCAGAAATTAATACACATAAGCTTATACAGATATGGCTTGATGTATTTTAAAATCAATCTGATAGAACTTAAATTCAAACAACTGACTTGCATCCCTTTATTTGCTATGAAAAGCTGCTTTGGCAATTACATAACTTTGCTTTTTATACATTTTTTAAACATTAAGATCTACCACATTTCTTGAACTTCATAAGATACCATTAAGTTGCACACATGGTTATCACAGTAGTCAGGAGTCAGCATCTTTGTTGTCCCAGCCTCTGCTCAGCCTGAAAACAAGTTAATTTCAGCTTTTCTAACTTATAACACAATCCAATAGTCTTCAGCACTCCATATTCCAAGAGGTAGGAGGACAGATTTATGAAATTCAAAGTTTCAGTCTTGTCTTGAAAGCACTGAGGGGACACCTAAAGAGGATTCACATTTCAATATCCTCAGGGCAAGGACCATTTTATTCCTATATAAATGTTAAACTGAAGGCCCATACCATGTCAGCAATAACACATTTGTGCGACTTATATGACAACTAAACACTAAGTTTAAAAAAATATTTACAGAAAAAACTCACATCTTTTTAGCAAGTTTTTTCAGTTCAGTAAAATTTTAAATAAAAGGATATCGCCCCCTCTCTTATTGATAATAAAGTTATGACTGTTTAAATTCATCTCAATTATATTAGATATGCTAAGGAACTCTCCATTCTTTGAGAAAAACCAATTATTTCCATTCTTTTGAAATACTAAAACTGTTATTAAGAGTTTCAAATTACATGCTTTAAGTTGTAAATTTAACTAGTCATAGTAACTTAAACTAGTAACAATTGTAAAAAATTGTAGTAACAATTCTGAATTTCAAAGGTTTTGTAAATGTGAGGTATGATATCCAATTACTATTCTTGCCTCATCCCCTAATTTTGGGCATATGACTACATTAGTATTGGGCAGGTATAGAAAATGGGAAAGTTAACATTTATGAGAGATTACCATCAGGGTAATATTGCTGGTTCATGCCTTCTGGAGGACCTTGTCCACCATGACTGTATTGGTCCCCATAATAGTCTTCCTGGCCTGAGTACTGCTGTGGTGGGCCTGAAAAACCACAACCAGTCAATACGTAAATAACTTGTTTTCTCTGTTATAAAGCCTGCTAATTTCTGATTTTAGTATGAGAAATATTTCTCAAATGTATTCCCCACCCATATTGTTGCATTACAGATAACATATGTAATCTGGTTTAGTTAAAAAGATAAGTAAATATATCTATCTACATATACAAACACACAGTTGTTTGGCTGCACTAGACTGAGACTATATATATATCAAACTTCAGTTTTGAGCTCATTTTAGGAATATGTGTATAACAAACTAAGGTGTTAAAAATAAAATTATTCTTGGTTGAAAAGGACTAAAAAGAAAAAAGAAAACCAAGATCACGGAACATTGTTCCTTTTTTTGTAATTGAATGAATTCAGAACCAAGTAGGTATTCTGTTCCTTTTTTGTACCTATCATTTACATTTCAAAACAGAATTCTGCATCAGCATATCTGAGACGCATAATTTCAGGATGCATAATCTCAGAAAGAACCAAAAGAAAAAGCAAACAAACTTGTCTTCACATTTCATGGTGATAGCAGTAATCTCTTGCTGCAAGAACCACCCTTAAAAAGGGTAACAAAAAGAGTGTGCAAACAAAGTCTGTCACAACAAATGACTTGACAGAAATTTGGTGTAAGCAAGAAAGTGATGTAAAATGGTTTTAAACGTGGTTATTTAAAATCAGTGTAAAAACACTGAAGTGAATTCCTACCTTGCTGTGGTGGCCTGTATGGAGGAATCTGTCTCTGCCCCATCATGTGATTTCCTTGGTTAACTTGGCCCATCATTCCCATTGGTGGCTGCTGCCCCTGGTAATGCTGGCCACCTGCCTGTGGCATGTTGTATTGCTGGGAGGGAGGCTGCTGGTGCATCATTGGACCTGCAAAAGGAGAATCAGCAAAAATTATTTGTTTGTCAAGTACACAAAAAAATATTTGTATTAAACTTTTCCAAAAGAACATGGAAACCTCAACCTTTAAAAATGGACCAAAAAAGGCTTTGTGTTCTGATAAGGGTTTGTTGTTTCTGGACCTATGAAAATGTAGGTGAACAATTCAGTAATCAACTATGAAACTGAAGTCAGCCTGAATAAGGTTGCTTTTTAGATTATTTTTCTTCAAAACCACAGATTATTTTATACACATACAAATATAACTGAAACACTTTTACGACTTTTTGTTTTAAAAACTATCTTCAAAAAAAGTGTAGATGAAAACCTGATGGTGAAACCTTGGTAAGTCATAGAAAAATTATTTAACATTTGTGATCTCCTCAGAGCATAGTTTCAATACACACATAGTTGCTGTTATATTCCATCAACAAACCACTAAGCTGTTATCACAAAATCAACAATTTTATTTAGCCTGTAAAGACAAACCACAGGAACCTGACAGGCAATTACACAACTGGCATAAGCAGAAAGCCCCCAGAACACAGGCTCTGCCTTACTCTGAACAGTCCCAAACAGTCTGTAACAAAAAAATCTTTCATACCAAATTGCACCAAGTTTCTATGAACCACAGGAAGAGACCAGGAAAGGTCAAGTATTGTCCATGTTTTATCAACTGACAAAATCTGATTAAGGCTGTACTTGGAGAAATGCAAATTTCAGTAATGAAAACAGACAGTTAAAGAGCACCCTACTGACACCACTAAGCAATGAAAACGATGATTACACCATTTCATTATATGAGACTGCAGGTTAGACTGATATTTAACAAAGAACAGCCTCTGTGCCTCCTCTGTAGTACCACTTCAGAAAAGAGCTATTCCAGTATCAAAAACATGAGGAGGAAAAAGTTGTGTCAGGGAGCTGAACTTTTTTAAGTAACAGATTTTTGTAACAGATTAATTCAAACCACTTCACACATACTGCCCAGTCCATAATGGTGAAACCCTAAACTTTTTTTGCCTTTTTAAAAAATAACTTATTTTATAAACTACAAAGACAACAAGAAACTAGCAGCCTCACTAAAAATTAAAACAAACTATGACATCAAACTAGCAGAGCCACTCCTAAGTGCCACCCAAGGAGAAAAAGGAAGATATCACCTACTTTCTGTATGCTTAGATTTTTCCATTCCATTTAGTATTTTTAAATAACTAGGTGCTGAAGCACAAGCAGAAAGTCCTGAATGAAACTACAGTAGTGGAAAAATACCTAGATACAGTAATGACAATGGATTTATACAGGAAAGGGAATATGTAGTCACATAGATCTGTCTATGCAGAGTTATGAGGGAAAGTTAAGACAAATTAATTAATGGTATGAATTCAAATTTAGCTGCATGAATGAATAAATTTAGCTCTAATGCTAAATCCCATAAAACCCCTGTGTGATATCTCTCACTGAGAAGTAAAGTGACCTAAGCTTCATTTTCCTCTAGAGATAAATATTGGCCACTCTTAAGAAGATCCAGTTATGCTTCTATCTTTCAGTATGGGAAGTTTCTGTGTCCTGACTTCGAAGTTTAAAAAAAAAGGGTTAAATTCAGATGTACTTTAATTTTAGCTATTGGCAAAATACATTTCCCTTTTTGATCTTCTAAACAAGTAGGTAATTTAGATTATTCCATTTCACTACTCCTCTGTTTGGAGGTACTGAGAAACATTAAGCAGTCTTGAAAAAAAAATAGAAACTTGTTGCCATAATATTCCTAGATCTCAAGAAAGCTTGTTAATTAACAATATTAATATTAGTCACAATACAATGTGATAAAATGTGTTGGATCCCTATGGTGCAATGTAGAGATTTTCTGTTTGCTTTTTAAATTAGAACTTCATTAACGCTTTGTAGAGCCACAATGAGAATTCACTACCCTGTATCAGGCTGTGTGCTGTGCTCATAACAGACGGCCTGGCTTCCTTCCAATTTGGTTCTTATTAAGAACACACCTATAAGAACCACCATGGTCTCTACTGCCTCATGGAACATAACCATTTTATGCAGCAGTTCTGATGGATGAGGGAGCTTTGAATTTATTCTTCCATTTGAAAAGTCTAGCCTAGGAGAAAGCTACATTTATTCATCATGTAATACTTAATATGACATAAAATCCCAAAACTTAATAAAAACCTTAAGACTATTAATTCATTATCTATTTGGATATGGAGAAATTTGAGAAGTGGGTCTGAGAAAACATCATGACGTTCAAGAAGTCCAAGTGCCAGGTGCACCACCTGGGTTGGGGCAAACCCAGACATGAGTAAGGAGTGGAGAACTCACTGAGAGCAGCCCTGAGAAGAACTTGAGGGTTTGCATTGATCAAAAGTTGGGTCTGAACTAGTAATGTGGGCCTAAAGCCCTGTATCCTGGGCTGCATGAAAACACATGGCCAAGAGGTCAAGTGAGGTGATTCTGCCCTTCTACTCTGCTCTAGTGTCATCTCACCCAGAGTGCTGTATCCAGCTCTAGGGTATCCAGCACAGGAAAGACACAGACCTGTTGGAGCAAGTCTAGAGGAAGGCCACAAGGATTATCAAAGGGATAGAGCACCTCTCCTGTAAGGAAATGCTGAGAGAGCATGGAGAAGAGAAAGCTCCAGGGAGACCTCATTGTGGCCTTCCAGTATTTTAAGGGGGCTTTATAAAAGGGAGGAAGATGGACTTTTTATACAGGCAGATAGTGACAGGACATGGGGCAATGGTTTTAAATTGAAAGTAGGTATAGATTGGATATTTGGAGGAAATTCTTCACTGTGAGGGTGGTGAGGCACTGGAACAGGTTGCCCAAAGAAGTTGTGAATGCCCCATCCCTGGATGTGTTCCAAGACCAGGATAGATGGGGCTCTGAGAAACCTGGGCTAGCTGTAGCACAGGCAGGGAGCTTTCAGGTTCCTTCTAATCCAAACCATTCAATGATTCTATAATGTTTTCTAATATTTGTGGCACATATTTTAATAATCAACCTAAAATACAGCTTTTGAATTTGCAACTACAAACTATATTTGGTGAAAATCATGATCTCTTCCTGACCTGGAGATAAGACTTTCATATACAAAGTTCACATAACTGAGCTGTAAGAGAATGATCAGTGCTTTCAAAAACTCTCCATAGAAACCTTTTTTTTTGTGAATTTCTAGAACTATTTAATCCAGAGAGGACAAAGTATCTTATCTGTACACAGTTCAAAATGCATCCAAAGAAATATTGTGTTAAGATTATCTCTGTAAAATAGGCAGGTACAGAATTTAACTGGTCTATATTATCAATACACATTTTCGTTTAGTAGGTGTAGGCAATTTTGAGCAGTTGAGGGAAAAAAATAACTTCTGCTTCAGCCAGTATCTCATAAGGAGGCCTCATGTACAGGGAAGAACAGGTATGTGGACTAGAACAAAATCGGAATACTACCTAATCTTCTTGTAAATAGTGACACAATGGCAGTCTCCTGACAAGGACTTTTGGAAACTGACAACCTAGTCTTCAAAGAAGACAAACAAAGAAACAGAAATACAAACTGAAAGTAGGTCCCAGACTAAGTTAACAAATCTGAGACCAGAAGTACAGAGGATGAAAGAGCTGCAGAAAAGTTTAGTGGTTTAAAGATGTCTCCTTAGCATTGTCCTTTATGCTGAAACTCAGATACTGGTGATAAAATGCTGTAAGAGGACAAGAATAACCACTGACATGGTTGAACCTTTTGAAGCAGAGAAGTTAGGAACACACTCACAAATGAACTGGTCACTGCTGTTCTGACTAAAAAGCTATGGGAATAGGTGGATATGACCAAAAAGCAGCAGTACAAGGTACTGATTCTTCAGCCTTCAAAATTATACTGGTTGTGTTGATCAGGGGTCTATTCTTTAGGCATTTCACAGTGTACACCTACATAGATGTACATTGCAACTGGTTATCCATATCTAGAGGATCAGCAAAGCCCATCACGCCAGACCTACTACGGTCAATCTCATCACTGTGTCTACTGTTACAAAAATAACAAAATATATATCACTGCAGCAGCCCTCAGCAAAACTTTTTCACTGTTTTTCCACATGTCTAAAAAAAATGCTTGTTTTTAAGACTATGGTTTTAAGCTTTGTGAGAGCTATCTTTGAAACTATAATGTAGGGTCAATTTAACTTGACAAACACTATAGTTCAGATGTGCTTAGTCAAATGAACCACCATCCTAAAGATGTTTTAACACCAGAAGCATTTTAAACATTATCTCAAAAGACTTTGAGGATATAAAACTTTTTTCTACTCCTAATGTATGATTCAAGCTACAAAATAAAGACAGAAGACAATTCTCCACACTTGCACACTCCACAAACTTCTCATCTCAATCTGAACCATAATTTCAGGTATCATTTGGAAAAAAATAGTACATAAAACCTCACAGAAAAAAAAATTCCTTAGATACCAACATTGCCTTTCATGTTTTACCCTAGGGAAAGAAGATGAAAGCACAAGTTCTGTGGCAGCTGCTTATATCTTTTGTTTTTTCATGACTAAACTACAGTGTCTTCTGCAGCTAGACATCCTACACAATGCAGCTATAGCATGATGTTGTTTCAGAATGTGGAGGCAATTTTATTTCCCTTTAATAGGATAGATTTCAAAAAAAATGTAGACTGCCCTGCTTTTTCCATAACATCTTGACTACTGTAAGTAATCAAGGTACTGAAACATAACAGTCTCAGCTTACATGGAACTGAACAGATGGCAAGACATTCACAAAAGGTAGTCAAACATAGAAATCATTTGATCCTGATCTGCCATACCCTGAATATGTTTACATTTTAGCTAACATTGGATGCTCCTATCTGTATGTTTCCTTCTTTATGTGCACAACAAAAGAACCTGAATCTGTGCCTGCTTCATCTCTACTTTTCCCCTATCATCATGTTTGCTTGTAAGTGAAAGAGCTCTGAAATTTTAATGGAGTTTTGACAAGGTTATATACATGAAACTATCAGTAAAGGTTATATAAATGAAATGAACTGAAATGAAACTATCATTAAAAAATTTCAACACCAGATTTAACAACTGGTTTGCAAATGACTGAGGCAACATGATACTGTCCTGTAGAAGTCACCTGTGAACTAGTTCCCCTTTCCCTTACCACAGGCAACATAAAATGCTCATTCAATAGAGACTGGGAGTTTGGCAACTGTGTCAAGTTCTTCTAGCAAGGGATGGAATCCCAGCAAAAGGATCTGAGAAATGAGAAATTTCTATTGCACGGCCATGCATAGCAAACAGAGTTTCTGAGATGACCAAGCTACAATTTCTTGGTTCTTACTTGTAAAATGTATTAATTCTACTACTAAATATGATTCCCTGAGTGTGAAAGATTTGGTCAACATGAAAAATGAGGAATTTCCATGGAAATTTCAGGTTTCGGAAGCATCATGCCTACATCTCCCCTCTGAAAAGTCAAAAATTTGCAACACTTGAAATTTTTTTTCAACCTAAGTAGTTTACCATATTCAAGAAGAAAGGCACCCGTATGAACATAGTTCCTTCCATATTCATTAAATTCCTTCTGCTTCCTATCTTTTCCAAAAAGGTAACCAATATTCCTTGCAGATATCCCAGGCTGCTATATTAACTTTTCAATGAAGAGTCATCTACAGAAACTTCCACTTAAATATTCTGCTTTTTAAATCCAAAATTACTAGAATTCCTCTTTTAAACTGGACTGACTATGTAAAATTCATATCATGAAAACTTTTCTTCTCATTTAAGGTATTCCTCTGGATAGCATTTTATAACTAGTGCAAATCAATGAGTACAGAGTGGATACAGGAAGTAAATCCAGCAAACTGTTCTGTTACTATGCAGATTATTTCTTAATTAGCACTTCTTTTTTTCTTGCTAACACCATCTGCCTCACAAGGTGTATTTACAGCAAGGTGTTTTGGTAGCAAGTGCACATAAAGAGGTTATGATGAAGCATAATCCAAGTGTTAGAGCAAGTCTTTCTGACTGTTATAGTGGTTTTATCTATTACATAATAGTATGCTTTTCCTTCCCCTAGAAGTACTGGCTTCATTCAGTACACAGTAGGTATTACTCCCTGAAGAACTTTCCATATTTTGTTTCTTCCTAATACATGTGAGATGTGATTCCTAGTCAAATACTGAAGGCAGAACTATTAATTCATTCATAGGTTTTCTTATGACACCCATAAGTAATTTGTCCAAATCTTCATAATGAATACACTTTGACAACTCTATTGCAAAATCAGATGCTACTGTAATCTTAACATCAGATTCATTCCTCTACAGATGAGGAATCCACACAGGGAAAGATTAAGGTCAAAATCATCTACTATTTTTTAACAGCCAGCTTGAGATGCTAAGACCTCATCTTGTAGAATATTTAGCATTATATTTAGCCAGTGCTGTTATTAACTGACAGATGTAGTAGGATCTCTCATTTTCAGTATGGATTATTCCTGTAAGACAAAGAAAGAAAGAATACTTAGGGGTTCACAAACACCTCCTGACAAGAACACTGAGAAATTTTTGTTCACTTGTGTTTCTGAATTGTTGCACATCTGACCAGTTAGGAAATATTTGAATTACAATCTTAATCCCTATTCGTTAAACTGCACTGAGTGCATTTCCTAGCAGCTCATTCATGTTTCTTCACTTAGGTGAGAAGCCTGAAGTGGTCAAGCTTGGCTGAGACCTCTGCCCAGCCAGCCTGGGGCTTGGCTACCTACCTCTAAATTTCTCATGTTGTCATAGATTACTCTTCGTTCTCTGCCCAGCTGTCTTGGAGTCACAAGAGAGTGAAGTTACAAAAATACTTCCTCTAATTTGTCATCAAACTTCAATACACATGTAACAACTAAGAGTAGAAAACTGAAGTGTACAAAGCAGACCTGACTGGGATTCATCTTAGATCAAAAAAACAAACATGCCTATCTTCAGACTTAAGACTTCCTCTCTCAGAGATATTTGGAACAGTATTTTTCATTAAACAGCAAATAGCACTTTGCTTGCATAACAGACAAGTTTCAAAGCCTTGCTCCAAAGAAAGGGGGACCCTGCACTCCTACATTTATATATTAAGTGCTCTGTTTACTAATCTTTTTGTGAGACATTGAAACATTTTAAATATAATTTTTAACCTGACTGCCCTCTACTTCTGTGAAACCTCTGCAAAGAACAGAACCAGCCCTGAAGCAGGCAACTTGGAATGGAAAAAGTCTCAGCCTAAAGGGTCAAAACTTGGCAGAACTAAGAGTTACAAAATGCAAAAGCTTGCTGTGGCTCTAATGGCTATGGTAACATTGTTCTAACCAAAGATTTTGCTCTTGTTCTTTAACCTATAATTTGGTTATAAAGAATATAAAATACTATTTTATTCTTTATTCCCCAAAGTCACTTAAGTACCATTATTTGTTCAGAACAGAAACCTTTTAAGTTTGTTTCTCCTTATTTTCTGATGATCAATTTTCAAGTTTGACAGACTACTGAAAACGCAAGAGAAAAATATTATGAGGAAGAGTAAAGAATGCTACTTTGAGATGGAATCATTTTAGGCCACTCACAAGAAACTGTTTTCTGTAGAGTGACTTAATAGATGGCACCCTCATAACTGTTCCATAATTACTGCTAACTTTGCAATCAAAAAATCTGAACTTCAATGGCACAGGGCTTTTTCAAAGCATCTTACAACGTTAACCAGATTACTACGCTATGTATTGCCCAGAATACAGACATAACTTGCCAGCTCAGAGAGACAGTCAAAAATATTCCCACTTATGATTTTCTCTGCTATGTGCCTATCTTTTGTTTCTTTCACTGCTATACTTTAAGAAAAATGCTATTAACATTGTGGATGTCAAAGCCCTCAGACCTCACACTTTCCCTACTGGTAAGGAAAGTGCAGAAGGAACTTCTCTCATCATGACTTAATTTTAGCCTCTCATTTAAGTTAATCTTTTGTCTGTTTTACACCTTTCTGTAACCTAATAATCAAACTGATCAGTATGACCTGGTCTGTCTGTACACCTCAGGAACAGATGGTATCTATATATAAAAAAGTGGAGCTCTTGTTTGTCTTATGTCTTCTAGCAGGTGCTATGTACAGAACCAGTGCAGTAATAGACTTAGCAGGTAAGTTGAAAATACTGATTGCTGACTTGTAAAGCACCTCTATAACAATATGCAGTACATATACAACTTAACAGTTTGTTGTGCTGTGACTCTAATGCAATATTTTAATTCCACAATGTCCTTGCACTTCCACAAGGACATCAAAACATCATCAGTTTATGCAATGGAAATATCTTAGATACAAAATTAGTTTTGACTTTTACTATATACACAAGGACATCTCATGAAAGCAGTAGGGAGTACCAGATTTATTCCTGGAACTGAATTTTGCTTCTCTAAGACTAACAGACATTCCAAGCTAAAACAGCATGGAGTAAACAAAGACTAACTAGGTATAACAATCTGAGGGCTATCTGACTTTGATTTTTCAATTTAACCAAGAGATATAAAAGCAGAGATTTCTTTTATCAACCTGAATGACAATAACACATTGCTAGAAGCGTAAAGTCTGAAAAAGACAAACAGTAGTTCCAGCTTATAAATGATGAAAGTAGATCCATTCCTAGGTTTTCACACAATACTGGAAAATAGTTCAATGTCTGCAAATAAACAAAAAGTCAAAGATACATATGAGAAAAGAGATGTAGAATCTTCCAAACATTCACAGAGTACTCTGAGGTGATCCTTCCATAAGGATCATTGAGACCACATCTTAGGTAAATGGCCCATAGGGTGATTGAAGTCACAACCTTTGTGTTCTTAGCACATTGCCCTAATCAACTGAGCCAACCTCAGGGTACAAACACACTTAAAGAAGGAAATCTACAAGATAAGACCTTAAAAAATTCTGCACCCAAGATGTTCTCCTTTTACAGAAGCTAACAATCACCTCACTTACCTTGGTTTGGTTGCATATTCATGTTCGGTCTGGGCCCATAGTTGCCCATCGGCTGTCCCTGGCTCATTGTCATCTGATTCTGCACTGGCATGCTCTGTGACGATGGCACTGAGTGATTATAGCCACCCATGGACCCATGGCTACTTGAAGGCATATTCATGGAACTGTTTGTCATATTGAGTTGGTTAGGTCCAGGTCCTTGCATAGGCATATGGTTGGGTCCTTCAGAAAGAAAAACAGGGAAAAAAATTGTACATTAAGCATCATAAAAGCACGTGAAAACAGTCATAATGAATCACAAAACTAAACAGAAGTCATTAAATACAATTACATGAAAATAAATTTAAATATGGTTTGCATGTGATTCCCTCACTTCAAAAAGAAAGTAACAGCTCATCTCTACTACATTTTCTTTTGTTGGGTAGCTAAAGCTACAGAAACAAATCTGAATTATCATATAGCTCATCTTCTACCTGTATCATACACAAAACTAGTCTTTTTAGTACTTGCCTAACACAGCCTGAATTTTGTTCTGAATGGCACAAGACCAGTGTAACAGACAGCTTGACAACTCCATCAGAGCTGTAATTGTTACAATGGCTGCAACATTTCTGTGTATTCAAACAACCCATGTTAGACAATTTTTTGAAACTAACAATTAGTATTACTTTCAAATGCAGGCAGTATTAATATTGTCATGGTGAAATTACAGAGAATCATAAAAACATTTTGGCTGGAAAAGACCACTAAGATTGCAAAGTCCAACAACAAATTTAATAGTGCCAAGTCCACCACTAAATGCTAACCTAGGCAAACTTTCATTCAAATGATTACACAGCTACCCACAGAAGAAAGAGAAGGAGACAAACACTCCATGCATCACTGATACAACAGCAAAGGCATTTATGGAAAACCTGTGAGTCAGACTAATTTTTCTACAGAGCTGTTTTAATGCCCCTGTAGATAAAAATCTAACCAAAACTTGGTCATAACAAGAAGAAAACTCTTGAGTTTGTCTCCTGAGATGGGAATGAGTAGAAATCTTCATAGTAAGGCATCAAGACTTTTTTTTTTTTTTTTTGATACTTCAATCACAACTTTTTTATAAGAATGACATGTAAATGGAAAGCATTTAGTGACCTACGTTGGTAAACACATCACCTTTGTCGTGCATATGTAAAAGAACAACATTGGAAATCAGAGAAAGGTGTGATAAAAGGAACAAAGGGAAAATGTTACAGACAATGGCTGCATATTTTCTATTTGTAAATAAGGTGGGAAATTTCAACACAATAGAAAATCAATGCTTTTGATTTCTAATGGACCTAGCATTGCAGTGATTCAGATAGTATGAAACCTTGTAGAATTAAAATGACTGAAGAACTATTTCACATTTCTGATCATATACTATATAGCCAATATTCTGCAACTGTATTTGCGGATTACTAGAGTGGGGGATAATGAGTGGAAGGACAGTCTCCAGATTATCAGTTCAATTTGTGAAGATGCAAAGGAAAAGAAACTTGTTCATACACCCATGAGCCAACAGCATCTTTTCACCTTCTATTTCCCTTCTTCCTGACAACAAAGGTTGAATTTGGATTATTCCCTGAATTCAATCTACCCGCAATAGGTATTTTAACAAGTACAACATTACAATACCATCTGGTCAGTTTACTCATTACTTTAGGAGTGGGTGAACAGCTACTGGAACTAAAATTAGTAAAGAGGTGGGACTGGATATAACTGCAACAAGTGAAAAAAGATGAAATGTATGGATTCTATCCATGACAAGGACCACATGACAAGACCTCATGAAAATTTGTACAATCAGAAGACATAACAGACCAGGCCAACTGTAAACAAAGCAAATGCCGATATGTACAGATTTCACCAAGATGCTGCTGCTGTTGCTAAACATGCCACAGGTTTATTTGTTAAGCTAGAGAAGTCTAGGAAGAGGAATCTAAAAGAAACTACACTAGTAGAGCTGTAGGAAGGTACTGATTAGTTTACATATTTCCCAATGAAATTTTTTTTTAAAAAAGGAACGCACACACACACACACACACACACCCTCTGCCTTCAGATGTAAACAGTTCCTAAGTCCTTGGCTAACGAAAAAACTGCACTAATCTAGGGTAGAATGAAGGCAGAAATAAGGACATAAAGAGCTGCACACAAGGTCACAGAGACAATACTAACTGAAACAAAAAGATGCAAAAGAAAAAGATAACAATGATAAATGAACATGGCTACTAAAGCCAAAGTGAAGAAACAAAGAATAAGTTTTTGTCTCTTGCCCTTTTTAAGACACTTTACTGAAATAAACACAAACCTATTTTGTCAAGGAAAGTGTAAAAGATGAAAAAGATATCATACATGCAGTTCACTGTTCTGGTAAAGTAAGGTGAGCAGAGATTGCTGAAATGTACAAAGGCAGGTCCACCAGAAACAGAAAAAGCAATTCAGTGAATAGGATTATGCCCACAAGAGTACTACAGATACCTATGCTGCCCCTCTTCAATTCAACACTGCCTAATTCTGTAATAATGAGAACATGGAGACAGTTTAATTATGAAAAAGTGAGCTTCAATCTAACTATGAACTCAATCATGAATGTGCTCTTAGGTAAAGCTACAGTGAAGAAAAGCTTCCCACTTTACCTCCTACTATAGTGCCAAGCAACTATGGCAGAGCTGCTAGAAGACTACTTTCCTAATTAAAGGAAGGAATACACAGGCTTAGTGCCAGAAAGTTAGGGCCTGGGAGTGGTTTTATTTCTTTCTGATTAAAGGAAGACATTGTCAATGATAGATTTCAGAGTTAGGCAAGCACACAGGGGAGCAAGTTTTTAAAAACTGGTAATGTAAGAAGTAAAATGAGGAAGGCAAGAATCATTGGAAGAGATAACTTGAAAAAATAAAACACCTTCTTTAAAAGGCTAGGTTACACTTCATGTCTCAAGTAGCACTAAAACAGGATAAAGCACTCATAAGAAAAAGCTGTCAAATGAAATGTGAGGTATGTGTATTTTCTGTGGTCAAAATCTGGGGGTTTGTTAGGGAGAAGCTAGAAAATAAGGTGAAAGAAAAAGCTGAGACCATAGGAACAAAAGCCTTGGAAATGAAAAATAACAGAAACACACTTTACATATAATTTTTTATTATAGTTTGTCAAAACACTTTATGGAGTTCTCTTGCATCTAATGACAAAAGGATTTTCTTTTTTATAGGGATAAATTAAACAGGAAGAAGAGAAAATGAATGAACTGTGAGTGAATTAATGAGGCATGAAGTATGTATCTCAATTTTAAAGTAACTGCTTTAAATGCTACAGTTAAAACATATACACTTATAATTAACCTTGTGTTACAATGAAGTCAGCAGAGTAACTAGCTATCCTGAGTATAAACTCAAGTCCTTTTTCCTATGAATTACCTATGCACAGCACCTTACCTCCAAGAAGCTGTAATCCAAACTAAATACATTTGAGACTACATTTGCAGGAAGGAAAGAAGATTTTGACAGAACTTGTTGGGAACACACAAACACCTGTGTTGTGGTTTTGAAATGCTATTCCCCAATTTACCGTTTCCACTAAAACACTCCAAACCACACACCACTTAGCTTGCTCCCCTGTATCCCCTTTCCTGTGCTGGGCTGGAGAAGAGAACTGGAGGCACAAAAAGTAAAGATTACAAGTTGAGATAAGAACAATTTACTGGAAATAGCAATGAAATAAGAAAAAGAACAGACCTTTTAAAGAAAAGTTACATAACAGCAACAGTATTAATAACAGTATACAAGATGTAACGGATTCACAGGCAATTGCTCACCACAAAGAACCCCTGACAATACCCTGTAGGTCAGAATAACCTCCAGTTCCTGGCCATACCTCCTCCTGGCTACTGCAAAAACTAACCCTGAACCAGAAAAACCTGTTATTCAGGACAGTCACCTACCAGTGCCATGACTAAGGTCAGAAACCCCTACAGCTAGTCTTACCTTTCAACGTTTTACATGTGAGAAAACAACATCAAGAAATCAGGAAGACAACTTGCCTCCAGCACATCTAAGTTCATCATCTCCTTCCAAATCCAGATCACCCTTACTCTGCATCACATAAACTCAGTCAAAGTAACTCCTAAGAAAGCATTTTTTTCAAAAAACCACAATCTGACACAGGTACAGATAACACTCAAGTGTATCACCAGCTGAAAAAGGTTTGTCATGACTGTCTTCCCTGGCAAGAGGATACAGACACGCATTTGTCAGGGGATGCAATTAAGAGCCCCAGCAGCAGTTCAGGTTCTGTATTAACCAGGACACAGGTACTACGAAAATCATCCACTGCCTTTCAGGCAATGGGACAGGTCTACAGCAAAACTTTGAAATTGCTCATGGCCTGATGATCACTAGGCATTTCTTCTAATCCTCTCATCAACCCTTCTGCCCATACTCAGGTCTATGAAAGCCCCTGCTCAGGTAATACCCGAAATCCATTTTCAAGAGCCTGCATTTTATTTTTTCCAGGCTGGTCAACTGATGTCAGTCCTGGATTCTCTCTGTTTAAGATTAGTGACTTTGCTCCTTTTATACAGGTAATCTCTACAGATATTCAAGATTTTGTATCTGGTTTTTAGTACAAATGTTTATGTAAGCTCAGAATAAGTGACATAAATCCAGAAAGCAAATACATACTCTGCAGAAATTATTAGAAATACATGTCTGTGAAATACAGAAAGGTTCACAAGCAGACAAACTAAGGCACACTTAAAAAGATATGTGTGATTCAGCCAGTTAATCCACTTAACAAGAGGATTCTGTTTCCCTTTTTCCAATGTCTACCTATGAAATGATTCTAGCATGCCTTTCCAATATTAGAGATGCCCTCATCCTAAGCTGTTTATCTTCACATCCTCAGAGAAAACCTCAAACTGAGAAGGAAAGAACAGACATTCAAGAAAGAGAGTATGTTGGAGGGAAGGCTAAATTAAAGCTTAGTTGGAAACTGTATTTAAGTATCTGTCTAGGTGAATACCAAAACAAAGCTATTTACCTTTCACGTATTTTCCTAAGCACTCTTTTCTTATTCTATCTAATTACAAAATATGTATGTTTAAGGAGTGACTTTTCTCCCTTGTGGCTCTGCAGCGAAGTCATTATGCTCACATTGTGACTTAGTAATCCTTCTCCTTGGAAAAGATCACTATAATAACAATAATATGATTACACTTGAGGGTCAAAGAGACTGATTTTTGAGAGGCAATGCTATTCTCCATGGGAACTGATGGATCTTAGATGGATAAAGGACACCATAATCAGAATATCTCTGCCCTACTTAGGGAGCAGCATATATTGCTGTTTACACTTCCAAATGCAGACCATGACCAACATGTATGATAAAACTAACTTCTCTAGATCTTTGATTGCACTTCTTACACATGGCCTCTAGAGGTTATTCAAGCTACTCTTTCAGAAAAGACACCATTATTAAGTCCGTTTTATTAAGAATTGCACAGAAATTAGAGACTAGAGCAATTGTTATATTTTTTTACTTTGTATTAAGTTTTGCATAGTTATTACTGTGTTTGCTGTCAGGAAGCTTATCCTTGACACCAGCAAGAGATGAATTTTCAAAGATCCTTTGACAATAGTTTACTTTCTCAAAAGTATCAATACCTTCAGGAGCTTTTGTACGAAAAGTTCCCCCATAACAAAAAAAAAAAACAAAACAGGGATCCTGAACAAAAGCAATCCTGGGAATGCAATTTTAAGCTGAAAGCCATTTCACATGAAATAGGCAGTATGATTTTACAAGTGGAAATTCAGGAAAATAGTCTCTATATAAAGAAGCATGCTCTTCCATTGCCTACTGCACTCTGATCTGACTGCTAAAGGGAATAGTTACCCCAAAGCCAGTATTGGTAGGTACAATGTGGAATTTTATCATCCTCTTTCTCTGATTTTTTTTTCTGTCTTCCCAAGTACTTTTCTTTTTATTACAAAACAGGATGGCATAGAAACTGACTTAAAATTTACACCTAGAACAATAATCTGGAGGCCATTTCTTTACAAATCCCTTACGATTCAACACATCTTCAATAATAAAGAACACAGGAGATTAGTGGAAGCTGTATAAAAGCAATCTTTTTTCTTCTTTTAAACATTTACACACATCAGAAACAGCCTCTTTCGGATGCATCTATTTTATTATTATCTAATTATTTAGCTACAATGATTTCACATTATCTTTTTATGGAAGGATTTGTGTTCGCTCAGCCACAGGCCAATACCTTTCCCCAGTAAGCCCTCTAAAGCCAGCTGTACTGCATGGTTTCAAACAGACTAAATTTAGCCAGTTCTGTTCATCAGAGGAATGCTGTGTGTCAGCTACATCAAAGCCCAAGGGCAGCCTGATAAACACTGAATACAGGTCACGTAGCTCTGTAGCTAACAAACTCTAAGAGAGCTTGTACTCGGGGGCATTCAAAGCAGTTTTGTCATCAACAATCTAGTATCCCTTGAGCCCCCATGTCGTTTCAGTTGCCAGGCAACGCTGGTGTTAATGTCTTAGAGGAGAAAAACTTACCAGGCATCTGGCCGTTCATCTGGTTCTGCATGTGTGGTGCAGGAGGGCCCCCACCTACCATACCATCTGAAGACATGTTGTGCGAGCGCGGGGGTGGGGGAGGGCCGCTCTGACTCATCCCGCCCGGACCCATAGGCATATTCTGTGTGGGTGGCTGAAAGGAGACAGTTTAGTCAAACACGAGAAGCAGTTAGTCTGACAAATATATTATATGTACATATGGTACAGCACTTGCCTATATTGTTCAACAGCGTACGAAAGAAAGCGCTGAATCGCATTTCTTTCTCTATCTGATATGTTTAACTCCTCCCAGCATTAATTCTGGCTAAACATTTAACATTTTAATCAATTTTACGTGAAGTATTACATGCAGGCAACACCACAGCACCTTTGAGCACCACTTTAAAATAAAAAAAAACACAAATCAATGTCTCATTAAAAAATTACATCTGAACAGTTTAAGATCGCTGGAGTCACTCCCTCACATACACACAAAAAAGCTTTCATTCAACAGAGAAATAAGTCTTCACTGTAATTCTCTCACATCAACAATTTGTTGCTGTTAACAGACCTTGCACTGGGACAAAACAGGTACAACATGAGATGAAAGCCTCTGAATGCTCATAGACCAGCAAAAAAAATTTGCACCTGGGTGTGGTAAAATGCTAGCGATCTCTTCCCTGCTCTCCCCCAAAGCGATGAAGGCCTAGTTCATAATTCTGTGCCAAACACCCCCTACAGACTGGAAGCACATTAGTGCTGGCCTCCAAAGGTCCAGAGACAGCTGCCTAGAAAGGATGTTTTTGGCAAATTTCCTAATGAAATTGTGAGGAAAATAACTGAATAACCTTGAGAGTTCAAAGAGGGAGAGCAAGAAAAACAATAAATACAAGGGGGAATTTACTGGTAGGTTCTACTAATGGCAATGTAAGGAGACACAAAAACTGCTAGTAGCCAGCTTTGTTTTCCTACTAAAAACACCTGTGAGACTCTACCATCCTCCTCACATACCTTAGGCAAGCACCTTCAGGGGAGTAAAAATCATCTCAGCGGGAACAAATTCTTGGCTCCCTGGCTTTTGAGGACTCTGTCTACAGGTTACAACCCTTCATGAAAAACCCCCATGAGACAACCATGTGCGCATTTTTCTCCTGAGAGACAGAACCAAGGGGGTGAACCCTAAGTTCCTGTCTAGCCCAGTCCCTGCTTATGCCTACACCATTCAACAGGTTCATAAAGAAAAAACACAGTACAGCATTAAAGAGCAAGGCTTTTCCAGTGAGTGTATGTTGGAGATGGTAACAGCAGGGTAACATAGACACACATACAAATATTCACTTGCCAGGGGAGGGGAGTGAAGAGTAGTAATTTATTGTCTCAACATTTCTTCAAATACCTCAAGCAGGTATTATTTTCCCTGCAGTACTTTAAGAAATTCCTCAGGAAATTAGTGAAGGCTTTTTTTTTTCAACAAGAAGAAAGGAAGGAGATGGAGAAAAATATAAGCAAGTAGGCAACTTTCTCTTTCTAAATTCTATTCATTGCTCCATGATGAAGAGAAAGACATTTCATAAGCAAAGTTCCTTCCTCGACCTGTAGCAGAAGTGGCAGGAGGTCCAATGAAGTACTAAAGAAGATTAGCTCATACCTAGTTTTTAGCTATCCTGCGTATGATACTGTACAAACATGGGCATGCCCCTATCTGTGGAAAGACGGATGAAAAAAGCTCCAAGGATTATTTAGACAAAACTATATATATTCCAACTCTATTGAGCCTGAAGATTTCAGAACAACTATCCTTCAAGAAAAACACTGCAGTTATCAAAAAGACAGCATGAGAGTGTAGACATGCAAGGACAGGGGAAAAAAAAAGTGTTTAGAACTTCAGATACAAAAACCTGCAAGAGACTTCACAAACCACAGGGAATTAAGACAACTGAGGGAGCAACTCAAAACACTCAAAAAGATACTACCAGAAAACAATTCATCAAGAGGAGCTTCTGTATATAGAAACAGCCCAAACACCTGTGTGAATCCACATCAGATTCTTGAAAATAATGCAAGAAAAAGGTCCAAAATGCTAAAAAAAAATCAGTCTGCCATTAAAAGAAACTACCCTATCAGATGAATAGAAGGTAGACACTGTACCTCTATTTATAAAAAAAGTAGTAGGACCAGTTATAGGAATTATGGACCCATGAGCCTTGTTCTCTGAGCTACAGGTAAAATGATGAAAATAATTAAATATCACAAAATTCCAAGGATGATAAAGCTGAGTTAGTAAAGTGTCAATGTAGTAAAATCAAAACTTTCTAATTTACTAGGAATTTTTAAAAATATACATTAAACCACCTAGCTGCATAATTAACATAAACTTCTTAACACAAGTTTTTTGACAAAGCCTTTTGAAGCAACACATTGTCCAGTGGCACTGATCAGAAACTGCCAAAGGGAAGTTCATGAAGTTCAAAGAGTAAAGGAACATACACAGATCTCCTAAAAATATTTTAGTAAATGTCAACTGGTGAAGTTACTGCAACATTACTGAAAATGTGGAAGAAGGAATAAGCAGAAGGTGCCAAATGATGTGTATAAATATATGGCAATTAGACTGAATGTGAACCACTTTCTTCAGAAAGAGGAAGCTCCTGTTACCATTAATCCAGAAAAAAACTAACAAACAAAAAAGAACTGACCACGAGCCAGACAGTTTGGTGGGGAAAAAACCCCAAACCAAAACAAAAAACCCAACAAAATGAACAAAAAACTCAAAACCCCATAAAATCTATTCGTAAGACCTGTGGTCACTTTCTGATTATCTTCAGTAATAAGCAAAGTGAGGTAGATTATTAAAGAAAAGAAATACCTATGTATTTGATACCATAATACACATTCAATTTGGGCAAAGTAATCGCAAAAAGATACTGTAAAAATAAAAGGATTCTAAAGAGAGGCAATCAGTGATTAAAAACTTAGAATGTTTAAACCTGAAACAGCAAAAAGGACAGATTTTTTTTTTTTTGCATATTAAGGAATGTAACATGAGAGGGTATGACAGAAATACAATTTAATGTATGATACATACAAAAAGTATATCATCCAATTAATGGTTTAACAAGAAAGAAAATCTCATGAGCATAGTCAGTAAATTGAGGAATAACATTAAACATACAAGACACCCCATAAATCACATAAACCTGAGGTATTCATCAACACAGTATGCTAGAACCATGTTTAAGTAAGATTAAGAGATAATTACACATACATATATGCAATAGCAACAGTTATATAGGATATTATATAGGAAATTTTAAAAGAACATTACAAGCCTTTTTGTCAGATCAAAACCAATCACTACCTGATAGTAATTAAAATGAAATGTCTCCTGCAGACATAATTATTCCCCAGTGAAATTCCTCCAGAGTATTTTTCTAGTGGATGCAGACAGAAGAAAACAAGAAAAAAATGTTTTTAAATGGCAACTTCCCGATTTCTGTTGGACTTGATCCAGACTTTTACAGATAATAAACTTCTTTAAATTAACTTTAATTTAAAAACCCCACAACAACAGCAACAACAAAAAAACCCACCCAGCTACATAAACTAGATTATTTAGCCTTTCTTGTTATTTATAGAAGTTAAGAAAATTTACTATCCCCAGGAACGTGCACTACATATAGCAAAGACTTTTTAAAATGCAAAATGATTACACACAGTATTCAAAACAACAACTCCCTTCTTTTGCTGGATGTACGACAAAAAGGAATGAAAATTAAAATCATTGATTATTTTATTCCAATTATGTAGTAGAAGACGTTAAATATTTCACTATCGGTAAAAAGTATATTAAAGACTTGAAAATGTTAGATATAGCTTCACTTGCTCAACACTAACTTTTGGCTCATTTCCCCAAACACACAGAATACACTTATAGCCGCTATAAGCATTTAAAATTTATCAGAGCAAAAAATAATTATAAGCTATTTAGTGAAACTCTGGAAATCTGAACTGGAAAAAGACTGAAACTGACTCAAAAAGTCAACAAGTTGTAATAAAAAAAGAGACAAGAAAAAAAAATTAGATTTTAACTGTCAGCTTCCAGCAAATAAAATCCTACTAAATCGAAAAGTTATTTGAAAGCATGCATTAAAAACAACAGTTACACTGCATTTTTTTAGAGGATTTTATTTTAAATAATAAAATAGATCAAATGCAAGATGCAACAATAAAATGTCCTAGGGTAAAATGTGCACCTGAAGCTGGTAAGATTTTTACCACCAACAGCAGGTTCAAAGATTTGTTTGTGGAACATCTATTATTATAAAAAGTGAGGTGGAATACCAACTTAGTCACCAAAAAAAAAGCAAAAATCAGGAAATACTGTTAAGCACATTAAAACACGGTATTGTTAATCAAAACAATTAGCAATAGATACTTAAACTACACTATCAAAACCACAATTTTCTAGAAATTTTCTCAGAATTACAATTAAAAGCTACAGGAAATGCAAACATAAATAGCCTTCTTTTCTTTCCAAGAGAAGCCCTCACTCAGGATTTAATCAATCATCTTTATTTTCAATTCTCAAGTACCATTTTCTGCAAAGCAAAACACCCCTTCCCAGGGGGTGATCTGCCCTGCTCATATCACACTGCTAATATCACAGGACCTGTCCCAGTCTCAGAGAGCAGTACTCTGTTGATAGGTGGTGATGGCACCTGTGGAGTACTTACTGAGGTGTCAGACTGGGAAATAAGATTGTAAAGGAATATGGTTTTGAGATTTGAAAGAGCGGAGATTTAATTGGGCTACAACTTTTCTTCTACAAGGTACAGGGTACTCTAGTACTGAGTGTCTTACATGAAAAAATGAAGACCCTGTATCAATTCTCAGCTAATGTAATATTTGGGGGTAAGGAGGACTTCTACAGGAAGAGCATTTACAATCATGTCTAAATAGTGAATTATAAATGTAATTTTTGGTCTCACTGTTGGATTACCAGATGTGACGCTCAGACTAAGGGATTCAAAATTTAGAACAATCAGTTTATACATCTTGATTTACATCAGTGTCTTCAACAATCAGAGAAATTCTGACTTAATACTTGAACAAATGTTAAAATACTGCATAATGTAACACTTAAACATTCTGTTTAAAGATGAAATTGGAATCTTTGTTTCAAATTGCATGTCACTACATAAAAACATTTCACTGTCCCAATATCCCTTAACAACATTTTAACAAACAAAATGTAACCCTAAAATATCTGATGTCCTCTTAACAATAGTTACCCTGATACTTTAAAAATGATCCCCCAAAAATTCTTTTGGGGCTTTAGTAGAACTAAAAATTATTAAAATCAGAAATTTTAAAATCTGTATGAATTTATATGGGTTTATTGTAAGTGACCATGAATAAGTTAACTGTGGATCTCAACTCAGGGATCACTGACTTATAGACACTAGACAATTTCTGAGGCGCTCTATAAATCCCCCATAAAATGCAGTTTCTATCTGTCCTCAGAAGCTTTGTGTTCCACAACTCTTGCCTCATTTTCTTTTAAGACGGTTTAATGTTTGGTCTGATAATTACAGTTTTTGCTTGCATTTAGTAGCCTAAGAGAAAAAAATCCACCTCTGTTCTAGCTAAAAGGCTTTACGTAAACTCAGCTAAATAAGAAAGAATCCTGCAGAACCCTCACAGCAAGGCATTTGGGAAAGAGCAAAACCACACAGACTCTGCACCTACATTACCAAACTGCCTGCCTACAGTTGAAAAGGTATTTATTGTGCACATATTGCACTACAGAGAGGCAAATCACATCTTCAAGTATGAAAGAATTACACTTTAGAGCATACTCCTCATTCAAACTGCCAGTGATTTTTACTGATTTCTAAATCAGCCACAGAAGTTCATAGCAATAGAAGTAGTTTTTTGTGTACAGTGCTCTAGCTCCCCATGTGGACACACCTGATTAACAATACATGCAAAGTAGCTTATAGAACTTAGTGATCCTCTGGTTTAAAGTGGCAGCTAGTGGGCTCTGAATTCACTCCTAACTTCCTAACAACTTAAATTCCTGTATTTATTTTATTCCTAGTGTAGTTGCTGGGTTAATAAGCTTCCTCCAGTGACTCTTCATTTCCAACAGCGCCCTTTCAGTTGTGCCAGCACAGCCACCTTTTTCTTTTTTGTAACATCAGAAGAAATTATTGTTTTCTTCAAAATTATTGAACATTTAGTCAGAGCAATTATTCTTCAAAATCCAAGCTCCAGTAATGACTAATAGCTCCCTTGCCTCCTGACAGGAAACATTCGACCTTCCTTTTGCTCTGTTCTCTATTAATTCAGTTTACAAATAGCTGAACTTGAACTGGGCATGGACTTGCGTTCTGAAAGGCTAAGGCAGAATTATGCACCATACTGAACATACCAGAAACAGATTTTCTGCTATGCTACCTGTCCTGATTTATGCTGGGATAGAGTTGATTTTCTTCCCAGTAGCTGGTGCAGCGCCAGGTTTTGGATTCAGAAGAATAATGCTAATAACACAATGGTGCTTAGTTGCTGGCAAGCAGGGCTTACTCTTAAGTCAAAGATTTTTCGGTTTTCCAGGCTCTGCCAGCAAGGTGTGCAAGAAGCCAGGAGGGAGCATGGCTGGGACAGTGGACCCAAACTGGCTAATCCACACCACAGAGCATCACTCAGGCTGGGCCCTGGTCTGTGGTTTTACTGTCTCATTGTTAATTACAACTATGATCTTATAGTAGTATTTTATTTCAATTATCAAACTGTTCTTACCTCAACCAATAGGTTTCACTTTTTTTTTTCTGGTTCTCTCACCCAGCCCACTGCAAGGGGAAGGAAAGAGTGTGGGGTGACCAAGCAACTGCATGGTACTTAGTTGCCAGCTGGGGTTAAACCACACCACCACCATAGCTATCAAACTGTCCCAGGTATTTGGTACAGAACTGGACAAGAATCTCATTAATTTAAGATTCCTCTCATCATCAGTAACAAAAGTTTTATTTCAAAATTTTATTTTGAAGTGTGAAAACTGAGACATATCTTTATTCTCAGGATGCCATCTTGCTTTTTTCTCAAGAAAAGCCAAGTCAAGGTAATTCAATTAACATGTATTTTAAACCATTTTTATGTTCAAACTAAAGGCTACTAAAAAAAGAGTGCACAGCTTAATTCATAAGACTCCAATTTTTTCCTAAAACCACATCACAAGTTCATTAAAACTACAGATTTAACATTACCTCTTTGAAAAACAAAGTGTTTAGAATTATATGAGAGTTTTGAGTGAAACCATGCTTATACTGAAGATTCCTATTTAGCCTGCAGAGCTTCACAACTTAGAATCATTAAACATCATTAATAACACTTCACAAAAGCTTGTCTTCAAGTTAATTTTTGCCAGTATTTTATTATTTTGTGTATGGGCAGTGGACGTCTTTGGTTTTGGTTTGGGAGGTTTCTTTGTATTAGTTTGGTTTGTTGTGGTTTGGGTTTTTCCCTATCTCTTGAAGCAGTTGCTTTGGAAACACCCAGCATTTCAGTGCTTGTTGATATTAGGTGTTCATAAAAAGTAATCATTACCTTATAGAGAAGTATTTTATAACTAAAGTGGCATGGACTCCTCCTTAATCTGTGTGACAGGTTTGGGAACAGCACAAAATAAGGGATTTTGCAAGTCTTACCAAAAGCTTTATTTTTGAAAGAAATAGCTCAAGAAAAAAGGCCTTTTTTTTCTAATTACAAAGTTTATTAATAGCTTTTCCAGTATTATGAAATTTAGAAAAACTATTTAATGCAATTTCCAGGTTCTTCTATGACTTGGACACAGTAAGTTTTCTTGAAAGTCATTACCTATAGAGACTGTAACTTAGTACTGGAAGAAACAGGCACTTTCAACATAGAAGAAAGCTCTGTTACACAAGTGAGTAACAATCAGAAGCACTTATTTTCAACACCTTCTTGAAATACACACTGAAATCTCATGCTCTGCATACTTACACAATGTAAGTAAGAAAAACTGAAAAAAAAAATCATTTCCTATACTAAAAAAAGCCAAAAAAACCAAACCAAACCACTAAAACCAAACAAAAACCCGCACACAAATGTCACCAAATAATTCTTGCAGACCTTAGTATCTGCTTATTATAAAATGGGAGGTTTCCCACTAAAGGCTAAATAAAGAGATGGTCATTTAAAAATATTTGGCAAAATGAAGACATAAGAGAGGGAAGAGGTCCAAGTAGAAAAGCTGGGCATTTTTCATTCACTAGTATGGCTTTTTAAGGGCACTAAAACACTTCCGAAAACAAACAAAAAAAAAAACAAGTCAAAGGGGATAAGATGCTTGTTCTGCAGTTTGAAATTTCATGTGTTTAGAAACACACACAATACTTCACCACCACTTTAATTGCATCTTTGCTCTCTACAGCTCAAGAACATCAATATCTTGTTGCAGCCTACCTCAAAAGTAGCACCAGTGAAAAACCACAAGAAAGTAAGTGCTCCTCATGGTGCAAAAGCCCATTTTGGGAAGCTAGTTTATCTCATAAGGTAATGGTAAAGAGACTCTTGACTTCAGCCCAAGAAAGAGAAAATGTGCCACAACTCAAGAAGAGACAGCAAAAAGTTGTATCAGCTTCACATGTGAACTTAGCCATTGCTTTTATCCAGCTGGGAATACGCCACGTCACAGCCCTGCCTTTAATAATGCTGCTATTCACACAGTTGAAAAAAGACTGGTTGACTCAAGAATCTCACACTTTGTCTTTTAATGTGAAAGAAGGTGTCTTACCCCATAGGTAGTAATTTAATGCTCTAGCACGCATAGAGGACCACAGGAGCTTTGTAGTGACATTGGATGTTCAACGTTTTCCTAGCTCACTTCACCCAGACTCTGCAGTGCTTGCTTCACCTGTTTCACCTCTCCACACTTCCAGTCCCTGTTCAATAAACATTTCTCTGCACAGCACTGTTGGGTCACTACACTTTTTGTTCTCTAAGGCAATACCAGAGTTTTAGAAACTACATCAGTCATTTCATTAGAACAGTGAATTCTGAAAGACAAGAGAAAAGGCATAACAGCCAACAAGCATTTTTCCTAACAATATAAAGCATTAATTGTAAGGACTATTGCTAGAGTGATATGAGAACCAATGAAGTTCTAATAAGGTTAGAGTAATTTTTGCTCGCATTAAAAATTTCAATGAACCCGGTCATTTATGTCCTGTTCAGTGTGAACGATACCTGAAGAGAAGCATTCTCTTTCCAACCTGACTTTAATCCATAACTATCACTTTTTATGAAATGTTTTAAAAGTTGTGAAATTTCTTGAGAGCTTATTTACCTGACTGAAACAATAACAGGATAAAATTTAAACAAAAAAGAAAATACAATTTACTAGGGGGGAATAGTCTTCCAGAAATAAATAGATGAGACACAACCCAACTTCAGAAGCTATCCAAACTCAAAGTTGCCTAACTTCTATGGAAAGAAACTGCAAGTTTCATATGCAGCATCATAAAATTGATGCATTTTAGTATTAAAAATAGTAGGTGTCTACACTCACATGATCTCTCTCTGTATTTAATCGTTACCATCCACACCTTGAATTTAGTAAGACTGATCAACTGTTGATATACAACCATAGTGAAGAGAATCATACTACTTCCAAGTAAGCATGAGCCTCATCAGCTCCTACATGCCAGTGGAGGAAAAGACTCTGAAGTAGTTCATCTTGCATTGAAAAAAAAAAAAAAAGATAACATGATAGCTCACGTGTTCCCAAATTCTGTTAGCTAAAATTTACTATGAAGAGAGACACAATTTAAAGAATATTCTCCTATAAATCCCAACAAAAATCATCTTGTCTGATTATGCTACATTTTGGGACAATCTTCAAAGATTGCAGGTCAGAGCATCTACATTTAGGTAAGACTGAAGATCTAAATTTCATTTAGTATTTTTGAAAAAAAAAAAAAAAAACAAGAAGCTACCTTTATTCCCTTCCTCACCTGTCCAAAAGAGACTTTCTCTACCAACCCAAACACATGCTATGCTATTTTTCTCAGTACCATGGAATATTCCTGACATTGAAGATCAGAGCCACACTTCTGTCCAGATCTACAAAAGCCTTTCCCAGCCCTATCTTCATTTTCTTTTAAGAAGAAAATGCCATCACATTCAACTTTAACAACGGGGCTGTCCACCAGGGACTAGGATAAGGTCAAATTCATTTCCAGTTGTCATCAGAACCAGGATATGAATTAAGCCTCCAAAAACATATTAGTTGAGGAACACACACAGCCCTCTTAAAGGTTTCTCTCCCTCCCCCTCAGCTACAAGCATGGATTTATAAAAAGAGAAACCTCTACAGGCACAACAGGTTGGACATAATGAAGCACTGTTTCTATAGTCCTCTAGGTACCAACTTGAAAGGATGCTTCACTAGTAGCAATGATTGGAGAACACTTCTCCAGAGACCAAAGAAAAAGTAATTCAATTTCAGTTGGTGAAAACTAGTATCTAGGAATGGCTGTTTTATAGACATGCTTTTTAGCTTCATATTACAGAAATGAATCAAGACTATATTAATTCAAGAAAAGTCTTATTACCAAAAAACAAAGAACTTCCTTGTGCTACTCACAATGAACTCCCCAAGCTTTCTGATTAGCAAAAGAAGCAAGCAGATAGCAAGCTATTTTAACACTGTTGTTTCTTTTCTTACTGCTGCATAAACAATGGAAAAGGGGAAAAACTGGAGGCATCTTATACAGATTTCAGGAATACAGACTCAAAAAAAATTCTTTTGCTAAAAAAAGATAGCAAGTAATATCCAAGACATGTAAAGAATTTGAGACTCACCTAGAAGGTGGAAAAGAAGAAAAAAATTTACCCAGCCTCGTTCCACTGGGGCAAGAGAATGAATGATATTCCAGCAAAAAAATAAAAAGACAATAAAAAAATCCCATTCCCCCACCTTTCCCTAATCTAAGAAGAAAATTAATACTGCTGTAGGAGTTGACTAAGAACCACACCACTACAGTTCTTAGCTGAGAGGGAAAAAAAAAAAAAGGAAAAAGAAATTCTGTCTTTGAGGCAATTAGATAGTTGAGCATTGCATATCTAATTCACAGTGAGAGTCTACAGTTAAACAAGTCAGATTTCAAGCAAGACTTAAGCAGTGAAACTACTCCAAATACAGCACAAAGAGACAGCATCATGTATTTACTGGATAGTAATAATAAGTAGTAATAATATAGTAATAATAAATAATAAATCAGAAGCCAAGTATTTGGTCATTGTCACAAACATTTGGTTGGTTGGGTTTTGGTTTGGTTTTTTGTTTTGCTTTTTTTCTCTTCAGGAACCCAAATTAAATATATTCCCTGCTTTTACATTATTTGGTACTTACTGCTGGTAGTAGAGACTGCATGTTCTGATTGGAGTCAGCTATAGTGGCTAAGTAAACCAAGTTTGTATGCAGCATCTGCTGGTATCTATCAAAATAAACAATGCAAAACAAATCTTAATTCATAAATACAGTAAAGTCAGAATTTACTCTAATTCCACAAATGTAAAGAAAGCTACTTATGTAAAACAATACTTAAGAGACTTACAAGAGTACCATTACTATGAATATTACACCTTTTCCCCCACACTTATCTATTATCCAATCTTTCCCAATGTCTCCATCATATCTGTGCCTATCTGTACTACTGTCTTGCTATGAAAAAATTCTAAAACTGGGTGACACTGTTCTCACCTATTTCACTTCCTGCCTTAAACTAAATCACCAGAAGACATACAGGGAGTGTGCTTGTGTCTGGTGTAATTTCCAGCACAAACACTAGAGAAAGAGAGCTGTTTATTATGTTCCCATATTCAATATATCATAGATTTATGTGAATTGTCACCACATTTCATCAGGATTCCGAGCTCTGGAAGTTTGCTATGGAATATTTTTTCTGCTAGAGAACCACAGTCCTGATTCTCCGTATCTAGCCCACAGTCACAAAAATAACCTTGAAAGCCAGAGCAGATTACAAGTACATAACTACAGGCTTGCTACTACTACTAACTACTAAAAGTAGTCCCTTAAACCAAAAGCACCTACTATTATGATCTCCCTGCTATTCCCTGAGTAACAGTTCTCTTGGCAAAGGACTAAGATGTCCTATCTGTCCATATCTGTCTGAATACATGGGTGCCATCATCACCTCATGCCAGAAAAGCATAATGGGAAAGTAACACTCCTTAACTAATCACTCCTTCTGTAGTTCTCTCAGACCCTCTCCAAAGGCCCCACTAGACAGCCAGTCCATGATGGGTATTTTGGCAAGCCAAACTTCTAAGACAAGCCTATTTGTTCTTAGGCAAGTGAAAAGCAGGTGGTTTTCAAACATGCCATAAGGAAGCAGAAAGGTCCATTTTCCTGCATGACTTTGAGAATTTTTCAAACAAAACTACCTCTTTTCAACAATGTAATTACAATACAGAGGAAAAAGACTGTTATACAGTCCTTATTTTTATGAGCATCATCATCATCATCAACTTGCAGTAGGAAAGTTGCAACATTTCAGTGACACAAGAGATACTCATAGAGCAAATAAAACCCATCCACCCTCCACAGAAATTTCAAGTGTAGTATCTGTAGCAGTACTTTTCTTCACAGCACGGTTCTCCTGTAAGGTAAGCTGAACAAATCAAGAGTGATGACTTAGATGGAAATTCTCCCAGTCCAGAGTAGATATGGTTTAAGGTCTTACTGAGAGCATTCAGAAGTCTTTCCCTTGTTCTGGTAGTCCATTATGCACTGGATAAGATGGTTGTTTTCATCCAACATCTGAAACAATAAAGAAGTTTGGAGTAAATTTCATGTTCTTCGTGCACAGAAATTGAAGGTAAGTTTCAGTCATGTGTAATGCTCCATTTCTTAGTGTTAAAAAACAACAAAAAAGTTGTTACCCAGAAAGTTCTACTTCACCAATTATTTACAGAATAATGTTTTTGCTCCCATTTCTCCCCTCTGATTAATTTTACAGGTTTTAGCTTAAGGGTTTCATAGCACTACCATCAGCAGCTACATTTGTGAAGCATCTTGTTCAAATACCTATACTGATTCTGCACTATGTTCTTGGAAAGTTTTAAAAGTTTTCTACATCCCTTCATTTGATTGCTAACAAGAAATTCACTTAAAAGTCAATGCCCCAAGTTTCCCTTCTCCTTCTAAAGCCTGCAACTGCTTATACATTTAATTTTAAAAGGCACTGAAATTGTTATTGATGAAAACTGAGATGACCAGATTTGTTCAAAGCAAATGCATTGGAAAGCTAGGTAATACTTACATGAAGAACCTCTAATTAAGCTGCATTTCACAAATATTTGGTATAATGGCACATTACGGTTTAGGAATGGTCTTGCCCAGTTTAGTGTTCACACTGAAACACTCCAAACCGTGCATCCCTCTCCCCTCTGGTGGGGTGGAAGGGAGAACTGGAGGTACAAAAAGTTAAGATCACCAGTTGAGATGGCAAAAATTTACTGGAAACAGCACTAAGAAGCAAACAATAACAGCAAAAATAATAATAATAATGGAGGATACAAGAGGACAAATAATTCACATACAAGTGCTCACTGTATAGAGCCCCCGACAATATCTGACCACACCACACTACGTGAGCCCTTTCCTATCCCCAGAAAACGAAGCGAGGTGCTACAGAATAACCTCCAGGTCCATGCCATGACCCCTCCTGGCTACTGCAAGAATTAATCCTGTGGTGACCAGGACAAATGGACACAATAAATCTATTATACTTCAGAAGTGTCCATGAAAATGAACACCTATTTAATTACAGTACTCAAAAAAGAGTAGTTCCAAAACTCATGGGAAATGGCCAATTTCACAACTTTCTACAGAAAGTTCACGAAGTCAGAGTGTTCCAAGCTCTGTAAACAGGAAAAAAGCCCACAACTTGGTCTCTTAGAGTGCATGTGCCCACACATCTTTCTAGCATATGCTCTGCACTCTGATTAGGTGAGATTCAGCAGAACCATGGCTAATCTGAGCCACCAGTCAAGTTATCCAAGTCACCTTACGGAAATGGAAAATTTACAGGCAAATGCAAAACTTTGCATCAATTTACTCCTTTGCTTTCTCTCACTGGAAATCTAGTTTAGATTACTTTCCCCAGCTGCTGAATTTCACAAAACTAGCAGAACCTTAAAACATCCCACGTATTCAGTCCTTCTTCCAAACACAGTTGAAACTAGTCATGACTAGACTCATCCTTCCACACGGAAAGATCATTCCACAGCCTTTATTTCCCTAACAAATTCTACAGGGAGGGAAAAAAAAGAAAAAAAAAGTAGCAACACTTTTTTTCCTACCTAATCCATCTCTGCTATGAAAAGAGTATAGAGTCAGAAACCTTATGCTGTTCACTCAGGACTTCTATTCACATAAGAAGGAGCCAGCCAGCCAAGTCTTCTTAAACTCTAAACAGTAATTCACCAGAATGGACTAGAATGATCCCAGTGCAAGTATTTTGCCTGAAACTGCTGGATCTGGAAACACATTCATTAAGCACTAAACACAGATATAACTGCAGTATTTTCTACTGTGTAAGCCTCAGAAAATAGACAAAGCTACAACTGCACTCTCTGAAGAGGATCACAAACCCACTGCTACACTAGCACGCAACACACGTACTAATTTTAAGTTTTATAAGAAACACAGTGGCCATTTTCACCAGAAAAAAAAAATAAAAGGAAAAAAAGGATATAATACCTTTGGTACCAAAGTCTAATAGAGCATTTGCAAATGAAGCTGTGAATCAAGGCTCTCCTTAGACTATCTCCTACAGTCCTGAGGGAAGCAGCAGATTCTTAGTGCTAAGCAGACAAGTAGTCCTTGAGACTGCACATTAGGTGGTTGCATTCTTCACTACAGCCATGTAAGCCAGACCTCTTGGGAAAGAAAGGACCAGAGAGGGGAAGGAATGCTAGGGCTAAGAGGAAAGGCAACAAGATAGAATAGAACTATCCTAGATGGGGCTGCAGACAACTGTTACATACGAGTTTAACCGAGTGCTTGCTGATGGAAAATTGAAATAAACATCTACCATCAAAGGAGAACTTGGTTTCCAGCTGGATGAAGACACCTTTAGGGCTTTCGACAACTTTACAGATATTCTTAAACTTTAACAGTAGGATTCTGCCAGCACACCACCATTGAACCAATGGTTTGACTGCATTCTGTATTCTCCATGTGTACCTCAGCATCCTGAAGTTTCTACTGACTACCTCTGTGCAACTTTCCACCCAGTGGATATGTATTTTTGATCTACAATTCCCAAGCATTGACTTCTTCTACAGTACCCTGGAGGTTCCCATTACAACTCTGGGGTCTTCTTTGAGGTCCGTATCACTGCAACACCTACTTTGTAGAGGTTCTAAGTTTTTACTAAATCAGAGGCTAGCTCCATCTATCCAAAGGACTCCTCTACATAAGGAGCTGGTAGCAATCTGAAATCTGTTTGATCCACTGCCATCTACACCAATGATGGTACGAATCTTAAGTAAAATTTCCAAATACCACACAGCTACCAGAGAACTTGAACATGCTCCTTTGTTGCTGCTGATATGAAACACTGTGGATTATCATAAATCCTGTTATGTGCTTTTCTTTGATTGCTTTAGCGAGTTAACTTTGTTCCCTCCCACAACAGTTTAGGTGGAGTCGTCCGGAGCCGCTGTCATTGGCTCCGACCGCAATAATCTTCTTCAATCACACCTAAGGTTTAGTGGGAGCCAGCCTTAACTATCAGGTCGACCAAGTTTGGGAACTGGAGGCGCCTCCTACTCCGCAGCGCCCGGAGTCAGGCACAGGGTCTGGAACAAGCCGGCTGCGGTCCCACTGTCAGGGCCCCCCGCAGGAAGGACTTACTCGACTCCTCCACTTTCAGGCCAAGTCCTCTCGGGTTAATTCAGGCCCGCGGGGGCGATCGGGGCAGCCCAAGTGGAGAAAGAAAAATGAGGACTGGAAAGGCCCAGGGACATCGCCCGCTTCCTCCCGCCCGCCCCGGGACCCTCCAACAAGTGTCCAAGCGCAGAGAGAGGGGCAGCCCCCGCCGGGGCCGAGCCCCGGGCACAGCGAGCTCGGCCCGGCCGCCTCCCTTCCCTGCCGGGGCCTCGGCGCTCCGGGCCTGAGCCGCCGCCGCCCCCGTTCCCCGCGCGGCAGGAAGCAGCAGCTGCAGCCCCCGGGGCCGCCCGGGCTGGGCCCTCCTCCTCACGCTCTCCTCACCTTCTGGATGGCGGCCGGCGTGATCTCGCCCTTGCCCCGCTGCCTCGGGGCCGCGAACGCCACCGACATGTCTGGCGGGTGCCGGGGGACTCCGCGTCCGCTCCCGCTCCCGCCCGTTCGCGCGCGCACCCCGCGGACCCAGCAGTGGCGGTGCGTGGGGGGGCGGGGGCGCGCGCCCGGTGGGACGGCCCATCCCCATCTCGCCAGGGGAAGGGGTTAAGGAGGACCGGCGGCTCCTCCCTGCTTTTTTCCCTGGCCAAGGGGCGCCTCGATGAGACCGTGGCCGCCCCGCACGGCCTGGCCAGAAGAACTGGAGCGAGAACCGACACTGAGCCGCTTCGAAAGTGATCCCCCCCGCAGCCTTGTTACGCGCCTTTCTTGGCTACCCCCTTTCCCTCCGCCGTGTTGGTACGTTCCTGCCCGACGCGCTTCATGGCAGGGAAGTGGTACGGCCGGCTGGGGGGGGTGACAGCGCTGTGGCGCGCACGTTGCAGGGGACAGGTTCGGGCTGTGCCAGGAGGCAGTCTCTACTCCCCCTGCTGCCCAGCGCCGCAGTTGGTTGCACCCGTGCGGCCCGCTGTGGCGGCAGCGCGGGGCGGGGCCGAGCGGGACGCGACTGGAGACGCTGAAGGGAGGCGCTGCGAGTTGGAGCGGACTTGGTTTGGGGTCTGGAGCATCTCTCAGAAGAGACTGCTGGAACTGACCCTGTTAGTCTAGAGAAGAGACGATTCGTTAATGCATGTAAACATCTCAAAGGAGGGTGCCAAGATAGTGGTGCCCAGCGACAGGACAAGGAGCAATGGCCATAAAGTAAAACACAAGAAGTTTCCACTTCGCCATAAGGAAGGACTTTTTTATATGGAGAGTGGCAGAGCACTGGAACAAGGGCTTGGGGCGGCTTTCACCGGTGAGTTCACCGGCTGCAGGTTGCTGCGGTGAGACTGAAATAGAGCAAGAAGATGTTCGGCTGCAACATCAAACAAATTACAGACGCTGGAAGTGCTGAAAGCAGGCTTGATTTGTTTCAGTGCAGCCACTGGAGGGAATCTCGGTGTCGCCGAAGAGCCTCATGAACAAGTTTGCAAAGTCTAATCCAGTTTTTGCAAGAATGAAGAGCTGCAAGGAGCAGTTGGTACAAGGACATTGAAACCCCCAGCCAAAGCACTTTAAACCTGATTTTTCCTGGGCACACCCGTTGCTCAGCCTGTGTGCATTCCAGTGCCACACTACAGGCTGTGGGTACAGAATTCCTTGCCTTCAGCCAACTTGCAGCTGGCCGAGGTGTGCGTGCTTCCGTGGCTGGCAGGACACTGGCTACCCGGTGACAGGATACCACAGCCCACATACCACAAGACATGAATCTTGATCCTTACTCACTTGCTCTGTTTCTCAGCTGTTGCTGGTGGAAGGCCCTGGCTCTTCCCTCCAGCCCTAGCTGGCCCTTTTGGTCACAGCCTACATTTGTCAGTGGCAACCATGGCCACCCCATGGCTGTGCGGCTGCTTCCCAACTGGCATGCTGTCTCCTCAGACGGGGTCTAGGCTGGCTCCTGTCCCCAGCCCCTTGACAATTACTTTTGCTGGCTCTGCTGTCCGAGGATGTGCTGCGACTGCCCATCATCCCCTGATTTTTTCCCTTGACAACCCGTTCCTGGGCTGCTGGCTCCAAGCTATTGTTGCGTTCCTACAGCATCCCGCTTCCCAAGGGCTCACCACCTGGGTCTGATGTGCTCTGTTACCAGAATGACACTTCTTCTGTCCTGTCTCTTCAGATTGTACAGGACCAGGAGTTGATGTGATGCTAATCTGGCTTGCTTTTCCCCAGGAAATATCTGTGGCTCAGTGTTTGCTCTATAGGTTATGCTAAAATGGGACAATGCCAGCATGTCCATTACTTTGTGTTTCTAACCATTTCACTCATCTCTGTGGTCCATTTTTTGGACTATTTTGGTCCATTTTTTTCTGTCTGCTACACACTTTATTATCATCATCATTATCATCATAGTCACCACTATAATACTTGTAGGAAACCAAAAATAGGAAGATTTGAGGAAACTGTTTTTCTAAAGTTGATATGTTTCATGGTGATATATGGTTATTATTACATGGTCTTGGAGTGAACTCAGAGAGTAACTGTTGTAGTACCTGTGTGTTCAAATTGGTACTTTTTTAGTTACTACAAACAGCAGCAAAGAGCCCTACAAATGAAGAATGCATGATGGCCATGGACAAATCAGTATGTAATCAGAACTAACGATCTCCTACCCAATTATTAACAGAATTAGGAAGACTTCTTTTTTAGCATACACTTGTCCCTGGAGAACTTGTGAGGTGTCTGAAAGCATCCCAAGGCTGCAGGCACAGTACACATGTTCCCATCAAATACACTGAACACTAGGAATGCCACAAAATGTTTTTCCACACATGTGATGCCCAAATGTTATGTTCTGGTTATCCAACCCATGTGTATAAAGTATTTTGCACTGGGGTGTCTTGGTGATCGCAGTGTTTTAGACAAAGTGGTTTAGATGCCAGCCACATAAACACTCTTAGAATCTAAATGTTCCATTTTGTTGTTCCACACTTTCAGGTTGGCTTTTGAGTTGAGAAAAAAAAAAAAAATAGGCTTGCAAGATGCCACAGGTGAGGAAGCTTAGAATGAAAGGAGTAATTTCCCATTTTATTTCCCCAAATGGTTCAAACTAAATACGTGATTTTTTTAGTTCCTACATTCCTATTTCCATGCAAAATACAGGAGAACAGTGTTTGAAATTTAACTCTGTCAGTTTCTAGAGGGAAGATAAAAGATCATTCATTCATAGTCGTTGGAACTATCTCCTTTGCTTCATTTTGTCTGAGGATTAAATTAAATCAATTTTTTTGCCATTCATGATGTTTTTTCATTCATCTATTTAATGTTTTGGACTTCCACAGATCTAAAGAAATATTGAAAAAGGCAAGTCTGAAGCTTTGGGTTTTTTACCATGCAAAGGGAAATTCACATTCAAAATCAACATTTAAATAATGGCACAGATGCATACAAGCAAGGAAATAGATAGCTACAATGGAAATGTGCCACATGTCTCAGAACACATAACCACAACAGGGTGTCTCTTTTATGACTTCCTTAATGCACTGCAATATGCCTAGATATCAAAGGACATATGGTATATTTTCCCTTTAATTGCACATTTCTTTGCTCTTGTGAGTTACTCACAACCTTAACATTATTTAATTGTAATTTAGATGCATAAATCTCAGAGTCATCATCAAGAGTTTCAAATGCAAATATGTTTCGGTGAGATCTTGCTTCCACCTCTGTTCCTACTTTGGTCAGTATAGTCTTTCTTTTCTGTTAATAAGCATTTGAGTATGTCATATTTTTTGGAGAGGGAAGAATTCAGACAGAGGAGTATCAGTCTTTTTCTGAAATACTTTTTCCTATGTTTCTGACTAATTTCTTAATAACAAGTTGTTTTCTGTGACTTCTATTATCTGAATTTCCACAGAGTCATGGACATTTCCATCCTCGAGAAGGAAAATACAGCATGCTGATTCATTAACATTTTCAAATGTACATTTAAAATTAAAAAGAAAAAAATTAAATGTAGTATTTATGAAGCTATCTATGAAAGAAGGGGACAGCAAAGAATTTTATGCTAGTACCACTTGCTTAAAAACCTTCATGACTATAGGTCTTGGTATGAGAGTTAAGAATTCTTCCTATGAGCCAAGTGTTTCTTAGGCAAAGATTTTAATATCTTTTTTGGTGTGAGCACCTAATTTTGTGTACTCACTCCAACTGACAGCAACCCACCCACTTTCTTTGCTATAGTAAGGATGACAGCTCAGGATCTAGTGCTAATAGATAGGACAGTGGTGAATTTAAGCCTCTTTTTCAGGACAGACTACTTTTTCATCTTGAAATTAAAAATACCAAAACGGGTGTTATACTGGTGTTCTGTAACATCAACAACACCATCAGGTAACAGGAGATCCCAAGGAAGAAGTGTCTTTCAGTAGATGAAAAAGGAAGATGGAGAAAGGAAAAAATGCCATTTTTGGTGTAGTATTTCTTACCAACTGAACTTGATGATCTCAAACTTTTTTGGGATTTTCTAATGCCCAGTCTCTGTGTTAATTCATCTTGTGGCAAAATGAAGCTTGCACCTGAAGGTCTGCCTATGTAAATGGTTGATGTTCGAATTCTGTTTATTTAAAACTCAGCAACTTGTTATCAATATACACAACAATATCAGAGTGGTTTTTAGGGTAAATGGTGCTTTTTGCTTCTTAGAAGAGATAAATTTGTCTTGAATTTATTTTATTTTAGCTTCTTGCCTGTTTTTTGGGGTTTTTTGGCAGAATTTTGTAATTTCTATTCTCCATTGGCTATTGTATGGAATAGTAATAAAAAGTAGCAACTGAAATGCAAACCTGTATGTTCCAGTATAAAATGAAATACTCAAACAGCTCTGTACACTACAAGAATATTGGTGGCTCTGCCATATTCCAGAGGAGCAGTAACAAATCCAGAAAAAAAATCATTGGAATGCTAAACTTTTATTCTACTACCTGTCATTTTAGTCTGCAAATATAAATATTTAGAATAAAGAAGCTGACAGCAGGTTCGCCAGTTTGCATTTATGGGAGGGAATAAGTGCAATACCTGTGGTGAGAAAATCTTTCCATGTCCCGATTTTATTCTTCAAAAGGGAATCTCCAGCCACTAGGAACATATGCTATAAATAAAAAATAGCAGAACATCTAATCTAAGCCTCCTTAGAGCTGAACATTCCTCAAGTATTCTTTGAGGTTAATATTTTATTTTAGGGCACAGAAGCAAAGTGCTACAGTTCACTAACTTCTTCAGTTTTTAAATGTTGAAAGCAAAGCAGGAAAGAAAACATGAGAAGGCACTGCCAAGCCATACTGAAGAAAAGGCAGCAATGATCTTGATGATCACTGAACTTTCATATCTGGTAAAACACAACTCATTTGCAGTGGAGAGTCATACTGTTTGTTCTTCTGGGGACTCTCACTTCTGCATCATCTGTATCACCTCCAGCATCTGCCTACTGAAGACCCATGACCACGAAGGACAGAGGAGATGACTGAAAAACTAGAGGGCAGTACTTCCACCTTGTCACAATTCCAATAAACTTCCTGAGGGAAAATAGAAAGTGCATATTATGTCATGTGCGATTTTCTTTCAGCGAATCTGATCCCATGAGGTAAAGAAGACCCTGCTCATTCTGCTGGCAGTGCTCTTTTTAGTGCTGTCCAAGATGCTTTTGCCCTTTATGACAAGGGCACATTGCTGGCTTACAACCACCTTGTCCACCAGGACTCCTGGGTACTTTCTGCGAAGTCATCCCTCAGCACGAGCTGGTGCATGGGGTTGGTTCTCCCCAGGTACAGGACTTCGCTCTCCCCTTTGTTGAACTTGATACGGCTCATGCCTGACTATTTCTTCAATCCACTGAGATCATCCAGGAGTGATGGTGTTATCAACAGCTCTAACTCTTGGAACATCTGAAGAACACAAGTTCTGTGTGAACTTGCTGAGGGTCTGATTCCCTCATCCAGGTCAGTAATGAAGAAGTTGAACAGCATTGGCTCCAGCAGTGACCCCTGAGATGTACCACTGTTGACTGGCCCACAGCTGGACTCCATGCTGCTGATCCCAACTCTGTGAGACTGACAGTTCAGCTAATGCTCAGTACGCCTCGCTGTACACTTGTTTAGTCTGTACTCCATCAGCTTGCCTGTATCACTGTTGTGGGAGATAATGTCTAAAGACTTCACTAAAGCTGAGACTATTACAGTATCCATCTCTGTTCAGACAATATTTCTATATTATTCCTCTAGATTGCCTGTCCTTGCTTCTACCTCTGCTATACTACATTCTTATGTCTGGGTTTTGTCAGGAGCCCCTTGTTCATGTTCATCCATACAGACTCCTTGCATCCATGCCTGTGTGTTTCTTTTCAAGAAGGAGCAAAAAAGAAGAAGGAAGATGCTTTATGTGAGTACAATCTGTAAGAAGAGAGTCCCAGTGCAGAGAAGGTCCACTGTAAAAAACAGGAGAAAACATAGAAAAAATAACTAGTAACTATGTTGATTTTTAGCATTTATTTTATGGCTGTAGCAATGCTTTTTACCACTCTCTTTTCCTTTTATTCAGCATGAAATTTTAAAGCATGCCTCTCACACAAAAAGATACTTCAAAAAAGTGTTATCCTATAATTGCAATATATTCTTTTCCAAGCCAAATAGCAATATATCTTACTATTAAGTCAGTCTGAAAATCAAGATGAGTTTGCTCTTGGTATCAGTAAGAGAAAAATCTAAGTTAAAACACTAATTAGAAGCCTTGCTGATGGGAATGTGGGCCATAATAATACTTATGCCTCTTTTATGTTGATTCTATAGGATTAGAGTCTGTAAGAATCTATAAGAATAGAATTTTTCCTAACTATAAACCTTCATTATTAAATACTACTTGTCTTTGAGTAATGACAAAACACAGTTCTGTGTGATTTTCTAAATATATTCATAGACTAGCTATTAGTGTGTATATATTTCTTGAAGGAATAAGGTACTATTGCTCAAATCAATTCATTAGGGCATTTTCTAAATGCTCTATTCTTTCTTAGTCATTCCAAGTGGGCCTTTGATTCTGCTGTCTATGATGCATCATTTTACCCTGCTGATTCAGCTAGTGAGAATAATTCAGTTTGGAATAATTATCTTTTGTATTTTTTATTTATGTATCTACTGAAAATGCTAAGCATGGATTTCATTCTTCTTTGTCTTTTCATAATTCCTCATAGTATTTGGTCAGCATCAGCTTGTAAAGTTCATTAGATACAGTCAAGGAAAATAAATTATAACCCATGAATAAAGAATTGAAGTAACTTTGCTCTTTGGAGAAAGGAAACAAAAAAAAACCTAAATTCACCTGAAATTATGATAAGGAGAGCCAAGTGGAAGAGAGAGTGGTCAAATCTGGGAAAGAGAAGCAGATTAAACCCCCTGTCTTTACTGATATTTATTGGCTCGGACCAAATTTTTGTAAGCAAAGTAATGAATTATAAGGCTAGAACAGAGGACAGAATTTTAATGGATTGACAATGTAACATGAAATTTTCTATGAAAACTTTCATTTGCATAATTTAACATGGAAGTTTTATGAGCTCTGGAACAAGTAGAATTGATAGCTAGATTGTATGTACCTATTGGTTTGCACTTCTGAAAATAGCAAACATATTATATTAGAAGTATGGAATCATAGCCTGTTATTCTTCTTAAATTACCAAAATATCAGTATATGTCTTTTAAAATAATAAACTGTTTTCTAGATTTATGCATGCAATATTTTACCCTGTGTGTACTTCATATAAATAGTCACGGAAAATGTGAAGCGTGATGTTGGTTGTGATATACCAAAGCTCTGGTCTTAGGTAAACAATAAGGAGAATATTTATCATAAGAAAGTTGGGTAAAAAAGGGATGAGTTTTGTATGTAGTGTACTAAAAGTATACTTTTCTTTCTTGAGTACTGGATAAGAAGATACATTTCTGCAAGGGAAGGACTATGTGTGTTCCTATAAGCTCCCTTTTACATCAATTTGTTAGTAAGAGAGAATCTTAAAGGAAGACTTACTAAGCAAAGGAGGGGTTGCTTATGTTGTATTTCAATCATGCTTAACCATCATAATCATGTTCAGCTCAAAATCCTTGTTTATTTATCACTGATCCTATCATTCATTTAATTTTTTCAGTCCATTGTCAGATCTGACACAGTGCTGGTCAGTTTTCTTTTTTCATTTATTTGCATCTTCGAAGAAAAAGGTTTTATGAGGGCAAGTCCAAATTTCAAACAACTGAGTAAACCACAAAGTTCTTATCTTCTCTTGAGATATTGACTAATATTCATTCCAATAGTGTCTCTCAGAAATTTTCAAAGCAACAGTTGCCTTCTTCCCTTCCCTTCCCTTCCCTTCCCTTCCCTTCCCTTCCCTTCCCTTCCCTTCCCTTCCCTTCCCTTCCCTTCCCTTCCCTTCCCTTCCCTTCCTCCATAAAAGGAGCCTCTCACAAATCACTGTACTACAAATGCCTTCAATATTCATCCCGACCAAAATATTCATGAAACCAGTGACAGCGTTAAAGTTGCAGTCTGGTATTACCTTTCAGATATGTAAACCTCACAGCAAGCTGTTAACCAAAATTCATGGTTTTTCTTCAGTCCCCTCTACACTCGTCTTCCCACTCTGTCTCCTGGGCCATCACTTTTACTTGTCTGATCATGTAGTGAGATGTTCAAGGAAGATAAATTGGCAGAAAACAAACTGCCTTTCTTTAAAAGTACTTTTCTGCCTGATCAGTTTTAGAGACTGGGACCAGATGAGTTTCAGTATCAAAGCAAGGGAAGATGATTCACAAGGCAGAAGAGTGGAGTAGCTTTACCCTTTGTCAACAGTTAACTTTTAGAAGATCATAGCCATGACTGGTATGGACAAAAGGTAATTAGGAGTCCTAGCTCCATCTTTTCTCCTTTCTTAAGTACTGTATGTTTGTTTGTGTGTTTTTTTAATTTCCCCAAGGTGAGCATACAGTAGCAGAGTTACTTACCAAGTGGTGGTGTTTAACTTTGCAGTCTTCTACTGTTCTATCCTCTGATGTGCTCATCACACCTTCTTGGCTTCCTGTCCTGCTGGGACCTGCCTGTACTTGTCTCTTATTCCCTAGTTTATGCCTCAAGAGTGTAGTTAATTGGATTACTCTTCAAGTTCTCAGCTTGATTCCCAAAAGAGAGAAAGCAAGGAAGCCCTTACCCCCATCTGTTTTTTCCATCCTCTGAATATACTTCTTTGTTTTCACTGTAAACAGTGCAGAACACCTTTCCTACCATTCTCATTTTAATTTCAAGAAACTCTCCTGGATGATCCTTGTCTTCAGGACTGGTGAATGTGTGTTGGCAGTTGGACCACCAGGGATACCATTTATTGACAGTCATGGCACAGGTGAAAATGGTCATGATCAGCTCTTCAGTTAACCCAGGTAAAGCTTCTGCCCACTTTCTGTATCTCTTCTGAATGAACAAATGCTATTGGGGTTTTTTGCTGCTATTATATTAGAATAATTTTTTTATGATTAAACTTCAAGGAGGGAAAGTTAGTCATCGAACCACTACAAATATTTATTCCCTAGATAATATAAGGAAAGAAAACAACAGCACTATAAGCTAGTCTTGCACATGAGACCATGTGGACACTCTTCAATTCACTTAAGAAGCTGATAGTGATTTAGATGCCAATGAAACTGGAAAAAGTTTGGAATTCCATTTGAGAGAAACCCTGTGCATGCCTTTTTTTTCCTTCTCTGATGTAAAGTAGTATGCACCAAACTTTGGCAGTTCTTTCAAACGGAGCTTCTTGGCTGTTTTTACAAAACACCCTGACTAACTCAGCCACTAAATGCATTCCTAAATGATGAATATAGATTTACATGGGTTAGAATAGAAATAGTTAGAATAGACTATAGAAATAGTCTACATTCCAGCTTACTCAGAATGCTTCTGCCATGGACAGGATTTGAGTTCCTTCAACTGTTGCTCACAGGAGTGTCTTAAAGGATTGAAGTTTCTGTGCTTTCCATAGCTGTTGATCAGAAGGGGTTTTGGCAAACATGAGTTGCCAGAGGATAAAGAAAAAGATATGTGGCATAAAAAACAGTTGAGAACTGCTGCTTTCATGTATTTATGTTCCTAGATATCCTAAGATGAAGTACTGGAACATTAGCAGAGTAACTATGAGCTGCAAGGGGAAATGGTTGACCTGGCAGACAGGAAAGTTGTGCACTGCATGTTGCACAGTGACTGTGAGGGAGTCCCTTTGCAAAATGTATGCGAGCCTTTATAAGATCAACTTAAGCAGGTAAGTTCATGTGTGTTGTGGTGAGATTTGCAACTTCCTTTCTGTCATCTGCAATTGGTGGCAATGCTGAAACTGGCTAAGAGTTTTTGGAAGAGAAATGCCCCAAAGTTGCTCCAAGAGCTCAAAGGACACCATCAAATTAGCTAAGAAGTCATCCAGTACTAAGTGCGTGCTAAAAGCTTCAAGAAAAGCCTGGGCCTCTTTCCTTCACGAAAATGCAAAATACTTGGTAAATATACTTGTTTTAATGATTTCATTGTATGCTACACTGTGAAATCTGGTGGAAAAACATCAAACTTGCTATCATAAGGAGAAACCAGCCACCCCAGGTATGTATTAATGACTCTGTAGGAAACAATTATATAAATGGTATGCAAAATCTTCTCACAAAAATTATTCCAGGTGACACCTGTGCATTCAACTTGATGTATGAAATCTCCCCTAACATCTGGTGGTACAATGTTAGGTGACTTTTGTAGTGTCTCTGTAGATTGATAGTGCTGGGAGCTATAATGGTTGCTGCTGATTTATAATAGCATAAGACACTGTTGGGAACATTTCATGCAGGAAGCAGTGTAGGAAGGTGTATGGCAACATGCTACTTGTGTGGGTTGTACAAGACATTATCATTGTCTTTAAAAATGATGAAAATTATAGCAGTGTTTTATCCCGTAGTGATCCTTATCACAGTGTTTCTGACATGTTGTTGTCCCTTTCTAGCTTAATAGCTTCTGTTTCCATCACAAGTGGAAGATACAGGCTTTACAGTATATAAAAAACTTGCATTAAAATATTATCCGAATGCAGTATTCTCATTTTTTTTGTAACAGTTACTGTAATACTACCTCTATAAAGTCCTGCTAGCACACTAAAGGAAGATAAACTTTGCTCAGCACCGGTGAGGCCACACCTGGAGTGCTGTATTCCATTCTGGGCTCCCCAGTATGAGAGAGACATGGATGTACTGGAGAGGGTCCAGCAAAGGGCCCCAAGGATGATGAAAGGACTGGAGCATCTCACCTATGAGGAAAGGTTGAGAGTGTTTGGACTGCTGAGCCTGGAGAAGGCTCAGGGAGATAAAGTCAATGTCTATAAATACCTGATAGGAAGGTGCAAAGAGGAGAGCACCAGTGGTGTTCAGTGACAAGACTGGAGGTAACAGGCTCAAACTGAAATACAGGAAGTTGTGTTGAACATCAGGATTATTTTTTTATTTTTTTTATTTTTTTTTTTACAATGAGGGTGATGGAGCATCAGAGGGTATTGCCTGTCTCTAGGTATTCAGCTTGAATAACAAATTTTAATGAGTGTACTTTGAAATTCAGTATCCATTTCCTCTCTCCCAGTATGATTGTACATTATAGGACTATGACTTGGATGTTTCGGAAACAGTACAGAAAAAATATGGGAGGGAACAACATGTAAATGCATTTTCCCAAGTGTTTAAATAGGGCAAACAATTTGCTTTGCATTAATGCTTTTGAAATTAGACTAATTTTTCCATTTTAACATTTGTTCAAAGTTTAAAATACCCCTCTTTACCCCTTCAAATATGAGAACAGTGTGAAGGAAGGAAGAGGAAGGGAAAAAAATTCTCAATCTTTTTATTAATGACCAAAAGAAAAAAAAAGATAAATCCAGGCATTCTTTGCAGGCACTTTTTGATCAAGTAAACCAGTTTCTTTGAATTATCCATGGAACAAAAATAAGGAAAAAAGATTGCAGTTCCAGGTTCAGAAATCATTAGCTTCCTATGCTATTATGCTCTTTGTGTATTAAGGGTGAATCAAATT